>NW_015387882.1:330228-341393 GCF_001527695.2 Protobothrops mucrosquamatus | reverse complement strand
ATTGCTGCCGTTTGAACGGATGCTGCGTTCTTTGTCAGGGGAGATGCGGTCTAGCCAAGGTAGCTTCTCCTGTATTGTTGCCAGGTTTTCCTTCTTGCACGTGGCATGACTGTAAATAAGGATGACACCCCTGTGGCATCCTAGTTGCAAAACATGGCACAACAGAACGAGATTAGCCCACACAACATGCCTGGTTAATCAGTTCCTGATCTCTCTTAAGAGGAGGCATTGAAGGGTGCTCTCTCTTCTGATCTCAGATCCTATTCTGAAATGGGAACGAGCCATTAGCTGCATTCCATGTTTTAATTAAAAAGGAAGACGTCCCTTTAAACAGCACCTGCATGTTATATAAAAGCACTAAGATGCCAATTAACAAGGAGACAGATGGAGGCAGGTAAAGCATGTAGAGTATAATTTGACAACATGGGCTTTTTCAGAAGCAATTTAAATTCATCTGGAAGAGGAGGAGGAGGAGGAGGAGGAAGCAAAAAAGAAAAAAAGCATCTCTCTGAAGAAGACATGCATTATGGTACCCAAAAGAAACCCCCAAGTAGGAGGCTGTTAAACAGCTACATGCCCTCGTTCCTTGCCAATAAAAACTAAGATGCCAGAGCTGCAGATGAAGTTTACACTGAGCCCAGGGCCCATCTGTTGGATCTGGAACTCATTAACTCCTTCCAGTTATCCATCTGAGGAGCCTTTGAGCATCCAGAGAGCATTCTCAAGATTAAAACTATTATTTTAATATTATTAGAACAGAATAACAGAATTAGTGGGAAGGGAACTTGGAGGTCATCTACTCCAACTCCCTGCTCAGGCAGGAAACCCTATACCATTTTGGACAAAGGGTTGTCCAATCGCTTCTTAAAAATGTCCAGTGTTGGAGCATCCAAAACTTCTGAAGGCAAACCCTTCCACTGAATAATTGTTCTAATTGTCAAGAAATTTCTTGTTAGTTTCTAGGTTGGTTCTCTCCTTAGCTTCCATCCATTGCCCCTTAGATATTGGAACAATGCTATCATGTCACTTGTTAGAGCGTGCACAGTCGTATTGCGCGAGGAGTAAACCCAGGAGTAAACACAGTAAACAGTGGTCTATATTAAATGGTGGTTTATCTTACACTATCTACAATATCATATACCAGGAACAATATACATATGCATGCTAATACAGCAGGAGCCAACAAACCACAGGTACAGCAGGAAACGGAAGAGGGAGAACACATCAGCAGAGCCTTCCCTTTATACAAAGGCTCTCAAAGAGACACAGACCCTGCTGAGTCATTCTCATCATTACATCATAAATCTTACATTACGTAAGCTGGTTAGCTGTTAAATCAATACCTTGACATCACCCCTAGCCCTTGTTTTCATTAAACTAAACATACCCAATTCCAGCAACCATTCTTTATATGTTTTAGCCTCCAGTCTCTGGCCTATATAATATATCTAAAATTGAATACAATTTAATAAATTAGGATTTACAGTCTTTTTCCAGATAACTGGAAGCATTGAAACATTCTAGCGTCTTTTGTGCTTCACAAAATTCCAAGTTACATCTCATCCCATCTCCAGTTTAGTTCAATTATTAGAAAGTGAGTTCTCCATTGGTTGCAAAATCCTTCAGTAAACACTGCTGGGCAGGAAACTACCATATGAAAAATAGGTTTGGTTCCAAATTTGATCCTGGACACAGCATATATGTCCTAAGTCCATTTATCTATAGGAAGAACCTATGAGTACCCAGACATTTTCAGTTTTAAAACTATTATATGAAGAAGGGGTGACATGGTAGCAGTGTTCCAATATTTGAGGGACTGCCACAAAGAAGAGGGGTCAACCTATTTTCCAAAGCACCAGAAGGCAAGACAAGAAACAATGGATGGAAACTAATCAGGGAGAGAAACAACTTAGAAGTAAAGATAAATTTCCTGACAGTGAGGACAATTAATCAGTGGAATGATTTGCCTTCAAAAGTTGGGGGTGCTCCATCAGTGTAGGCTTTTAAGAAGAGACTGGACAGCCATTTGTCTGAAATGATATGGGGTCTCCTGGTTGAGCAGGGGGTTGGATTAGAAGACCGCCAAGGTCCCTTCCAACTCTGTTATTCTGTTATTTATTCTGATTTACAGTCCCTTTTCAGATAACTAGAAGCATTGAAACACTCTAGCATCTTTTATGCTTCATAAAGATCCAACTCATCTCAACTCCATTTAAATTCAAGAATTAGAAAGTGGTTCCCCATTGACTGCAAGACTCTTCAGTGGACATTTTTGGGCAAGAAACTGCATATGACAAACAGGTTTAGTTCCAAGCTTGATCCTGGATACAGGATGGAGGCCTTGGGTGCCGAATCCTCCAATGACCTATTTTGTTCATCTGTGACTTGTTTGCTGCAGATGTTGCCTGCAGTGAAGTGCAAGGCGACCGCGCCTTTGCTTTTATTTTTAATTTCCCACCATATGGTGAAGGAGCCTTGCTCCTCCACCTTCCCGAGAAATATTAAGAATGTCTAGAACTACCCTGGTGCTGGACCTCTTCAAAAGGGAAGCTCCAGAGATAGGGGGGCCACCCAGAAGAAGCGTGCTGTGCTTGAATTAGTCTTTCATTTGCACAGATCAATGAGAGAGCAAAGCCACTGAAAACAATCTCTCTCTCTCTCGTTTGTTTTCTCTCGTGTGTGTGTGTGTGCGCGCACTCACACGCATGTGTGCGTAAGATAAGCCTCCAATAGCTATATGAATTCTTGACTAGCTGCCAGGAGTTTACAATGCTCTCTGCTGCTAAGATTCCGCTGGTCTCTACAGGGAAGGAGGCTTGTAATTTCTTACAAATCCTATTTATGATCCGGCTGTTATCTCCATCTGGAAGGAGATCTTAATTTTAGCCCACCCCACTCTCTATTTATACGTTGCAGTCTGGCAATGGTATGTTTTATTTTAAAACCTCTGTTTCCCTACCTCCGGGCTAACCCTCCCTTTCTTTTCTCCTTCTTTCAAAAACTAGCAGACAAAGGTAGCGACGATTTCTACTCCAAACGGCGTCATCTGGCCGAGCTGGCTGCGAAAGGGAGCTTACCTCTGCACCCGGTGCACGTGGAAGAGGACCGGCCCTACATTTTGGAAGGGGGCACCATGAAACAAAACGGACAGAAGTCCAAAGCCGCCAGGCCACATATGCACCCCTTGGCTTACAAGACCTGGGATCCTAGCGACCAGTCCCTTCGGAGGCAAGCTTACGCCACCAAAGGGAGGAATCTCATGGGCGATCCCGCCGCCAGAGACCCACTGACCACACGGAGTCAGCACTATTTACCCACACAGCCATATTTCATCACTAACAGCAAGACAGAAGTGACTGTTTGAGAACAAATTCCCTCTGGGCTCCTTTTTTAAAAAATGAAAAACAAAACAAAGATCTGTCAGAGGACCACCGTGGGGAAAAAACAAAACAAAACCAACAACCCAGGTTTAACTTGAAGCGAGGGAAGTCCAACGTCCCTGGTTTGAAGAGAGGTGGGCACTTGTCAAAGACTGGGTCAGCGCTATATAGCAATATTTCCGAAGTTTGCTGAAACTTTTCTATTTCACCTGGGAAACTGACCCCCTTCCAACTGAATTTCCCTTCCTTCTCCAAACTGAGATCCATGATGAGAAAGTAGCACAACTTAGAGACACCATCCATTGGCTTGAGAAATCTTTCCGCCTTCCAGGAGGGGAAGGGAAGACTTTGATACAGCCAGGATTATTCCTGTTATTACGAGGATTCTTATTCTTATTATTATTGTTTTGTTTTGCTACAACTTTTCAGAATGTTCTCCAGTCACTCGACCTGTGAACAACAGAAGGCTGAAACCAAGAGCAAAGACCGAAAGGGCATAATCTTGATGAGCGCCCGGTTGTTTTTGGGTACCACCGCTTAACAAAGCAAGCAAGCAAGCAAAAAAAAAAATACGTGGAGATCACCCATCTCGCGTTACGAAAGAGCAGAAACTCTTTACAAGACTGTTACCATTCAAGGAATTACTAAGACTTTCTCATCAATTGAAAAGCTTTTGTGTTTTCCAGTCTTATGTCATCCGTTTTTCCAGATTCGTACAGGCCAAGAGTGACATGGTCAGGAACCCCTTCTCCTGCCCTAAACCCTTCATCCCACAGCCGTGCACTCAAGTTAGTTTCTCTCCAGCCTGCTTGGCGCTTTTTTTTTCCTCTTAACCTAGTTAATTATTCCGAGTTTTCAATTACTTTGGGACGGACAATAACTAAGCGTGGGTGGTGCCTTTACCGTATTATTAATGTTTGATGACTGTCTTGTTTTTAAGTGAAATCTGTACTGATTTCAGATGCTTCCCTCACCTCTAAGGCTTCTGTTCCCAAATGTCCTTCTTTCTTTTCCTTTTTTTTAAAGCTGAGAACGTCACATTTTACAATGGATTTTGTTTTGTTTTGTTCTGTTTGCAAAGCCTGGAATTGTCACTCCTTCCTGATCTTTTCTCCTGTTGAAAACTGACTTCCCCTGCCCTCTGATTTTCGGAGTATTTTGTTGTTGCTGTTTATGTTCCCTTAAAACTTGTTTAAGTCTGTTTTGAATATTTCTCTCTTCCTTCCTTCCTTCCTTCCTTCCTTCCTTCCTTCCTTCCTTCCTTCCTTCCTTCCTTCTTTCCTTCCTTCCTTCCTTCCTTCCCTTCCTTCCTTCCTTCCTTCCTTCCTTCCTTCCTTCCCTCTCTCTCTCTCTCTCTCTCTCTCTCTCTCTCTCTCTCTCTCTCTCTCTCTCTGCTGATTGTTATTTGCAGGTCTCTGAGGGAAGAAAGGGACACGCGGGTTGGAGAATGTGGCCTGTGATCACTTCCCCTTAAAAGAAGGCTGTATGTAAAAAAAAACAACTGTTTAAAAATATAGTTATTTCAATGTGTTTGTTCATGTAAATAAATCCACAGAAACAGCTGGGGATGTTAAGGGACTGCTTGGATGGGTGACACCAAAGTTGAACAAACCAATGAAAAGGGCAAGGGTGTCTCCTGGACCCCTGATTTCGGTGGTCTCAAAATTTCCACAATCACTGTGCATTTACCATATCTTGACCAGCAAGTTTCCCCCCCTGTTCTCCTTCAGAAAGAACATTCTGGAACATGGATTACATTGTATTTCTCTTTTATTTCCTATCTTGTGTCTTTCTGTTCTCTAGTTCTCTAGGCCTGATCTTGTGTTATATATCAGATCCAAGTTGCAGAAAATCCTTATGACCCCTGCGTGACACCTACAGAGAGTCCTCGATTTACAGACATTTGCTTGGTGGCCATTCAGAGTTCCCACAGCACTGGGAAAAAGTGGTTCACAACCTGTCCTCACACTTATGACCAGTGAACATCCACGCACGTCACATGATCAAAATTCACACGATCAAAATAAATACACTGGGCGTGAATTTATGATGGCTATAGAGCCCCAGGATCGTGTGATCGTCGTTTGTGATCTTCCCAGCCGGGTTTCGGTGAGGGAAGCCAGATGTACTTAAAGACCACATGGATCACTTACTAATGGAAGGGATTCACTTAACAACCACAGCAAAAAAAAAAGGTTGTTAAAATCGGGCGTGACTCGCTTATCTGGAAATTCTGATCCCAATTGTGATCGTTAAGTCGAGGACTTCCTGTATCTGTTTTGGCCAAATAAGGGCCATCTGGATTTCTTCATCCCAGAACTGGTCTGCCCAAGAGTGGGTGACTTGGTTTTCCCTCAGCTTAAGGGCATCTTCCCTAATGGATAGTGCTTGCTACTAGGAGTAGAGTCATTGCCACTAATGGAAAACTCGTAAGCTTTTTTAAGTAGGGCTACTCACTGTTTCTGCCATACTTTCTGTCTGACTCTTAATCCATCTTCCTGCCCCTCTCCAGTTGACTACGAGGAGAGATAGAAGTATTTATGGGTTGGTTGCCAAAGAATTGTACTTGCTGACATTAAACCGATGCTCGTTGCTAGTCATTTTGATCCACTGTTTTACACCCTTTTGAAGATGGGCTGGGGAGGGAGAGAATTAGAGAGAAATTTATTCCCATTTCATTCATTTTGGGCACATGGGCTCCTTGAAAAACACCAGGACAGAAGTGGAAGGGCAGCAGGATGGTTATGAGAGCGAAGGGCTGATGAGGAACCTGGGCCAAGGACCACATTCAGAAGATTGAGAGGGAGGTGACAATGGTTGAGAATCGGCCGATCTATGTCTGTAACAAAGATTAATCTCATTTGATGACCGAGCTGCATCCTAGTTAGGGAAGAATGTGGGCGCTTTCTAAGCTTAATCCTGGCCTGAAGCTTTGTGGAGTTGATTTCTGAGCTTCGTTCGTTCGTTCAAAAGAGCTTTGTGAACAACAGCACCCCAATTTTCAAGCTTGCATCTTGAACATTTGTTTCTATGTATGCAATGTATGTATTGTACATACAGGTAATTCTCAACTTACAACCACTCATCTAGTGATCAAAGGTATAACAGCCCTGAAAAAAAGTGACTTATGATCATTTTTCACATTTACTATCACCGCAGCATCCCCATGGTCACGTGACAGTTGGCGACTGGTTCACATTTATGACGGTTGCCGTGTCCCGGGGTCACGTGATCCTCTTTTGTGACGTTCTAACAAGCAAAATCAATGGGGAAGCCAGATTCACTTAACAACTGTGTTACTAACTTAACAACTGCAGTGATTCAATTAACAACTGTGGCAAGAAAGCTCATAAAAGGGGGCCAAACTCACTTAACAACTTAGCAACATAAATTTTGGGCTCGTGTGTGGTCGTATGTCGAGGAGTATCTGCGTACAATATCATATACTTCCATCACATAAAAAGGGGTGGAAATGTCTCTAGGGGAGCCTGAAGCAGCCCAGCACAGTCCTGGTTAGATCATCCTGCCACAGATCCATCCTCCTACTTTTCTTAGGCTTTCTCATCCTTTCACCCCTCTCCTTTTAAACCAGGGGTGTCAAACTCACAACGTCACGTGACGTGTCGTGACCTATCGCAACTTTTCCCCCATTGCCGGCAATGGGGTGGGCGCAGTTTCGGCCTGACGCATCCAGCCCGCAGGCCGGCAGTTTGACACCCCTGTTTTAAACCACTTCCAACTCAACTTCTTTTGTCAATTTTAGGGCCTGCCTCCCAGTTCGTTCCAATTTAATGCTAAAAGAGCAACATGATCAAAGGCAAAAATGATCCCATTTTCAACCGTCCTATTTTCCCACCTTCTCTATTTCTGGTTACTATTCAAAAGGAAATCGGGGACTTCGTCATGTGGAAACATAGATCTGAACCAAAGTATCTCAGAATGCATTTTTAGATGTTCTGATTTCTGTCCTTCCAAGGATATTTTATAGGCTGGCTGAGTTGAAATCCATACATCTTAAGGTGGCCAAGTTTGAATAACGCCGCTTTACAGGATTTTTATAAATATCCTCTGCCGTTATTTGTTGAACTTTCTGGTGTCCTTTCCACAATTTAGAATTATGATAAATTTAAAGTAGAGGGTCAGTTTGCAAAATGGTAAAATATTGATGCTTCTGCCTCTTCCATTAGTAACACCTTTCCCCTAAAATGTCATTATTACTCTAAAACTGTTGGGAACCTGACCACCTTTTGTTCTGAAGAATAAATTCTTGGGGAATTTCTCCTCATTTAAAAAATAAATGGATATCTCCCCCCCCCCCTAGAGATAGTCTTGAGAATGTCTCCATGTTTTCCCCTCTGCCTTCAGAGATTATTGCTGAATTGCCTTTCATCCCAGCAGTTTGCTGGAGAAACTGTTAAATGATATTGGGATTTTTTAAGAACAATTCTTAGAGAATTACTTTACTCCTAGAAAAAGTGCTGGGAAAATTGTTGGAGAATGATCTTCTTCAACAGAAATATAGTCCAGGAAGAGTAAAGAGTTGCTTTGGGACTTGTCAATAGAGAAGACTCCAGTCAGTCCTTCAATGTTTTTTTTTTTCAACAAACCAAGTTGTGATCTTCTGCATGGCTAATGTGTGACCCCAAACCATTGGGGGCACAGATGAGACCTCCTCAATTCATACTTGCTAGAATGACCACCAGATGGCAGCTACACTTCATCTCTTTGCTGCCCTCTAGTGGTCATTCACATATGGAGTCCATGGTGCTCTCTGAGCTTGGTTTTTTACTTGCAGATGTTTCATTATCTGACTAGCTAACATCATCAGTGCTAGTGGGTATGGGATGGGCTCCCTGTTTGTATACAGTAGCTTCCACTGCCAATACTTATGGGGGGTATGGTTTTATCCTTGTTAGTTTCTTGCTTTAAGAATTGTTTTCTGCTGGATTGTTTGTCTGGTATTAATCCCTGCTTATCTGGGGAGGATGCATTCTGGTCTTTTTGTAGCACTGGTGAATTTATCTAGTTGGGTCATAAAACATCTGCAAGCAAATAACCACTTCCAGAGAGCACCAAGGACTCCACTGTTCAACTCTGAGCTAAATACATTCTCTCCACATACTATACACCCATAACATCCCAATGATGTGGATGGGGGTTCCACCAGAGAGCTTTGCCTTGGGACTCAACGAGTTCTACTCAACCTCCCAATCTTCCTCCCGTGTAATTCTTGGAGAAATTGTCAGTGCAATGACTGTCTTCCAACTTCTCTAGCTGCAAAGGAAACGGAGAAGTGTGAGAGGCTATTTGCACACAGCCCCTGGCCCGAAGCGCACAGCTCGGGGTGTGCGTTCCTCAGCTGCCACTTCCTTGCGATGTGAAACCAGGCACTACCTTTGACCCCCCCCAAGTGGAATGTCGCCGTTTCCTTCATGTGCTTAAGGAACGCACTGCAACTGCACTCAAACAACCCCCTCGAGGTTTTCTTTGTGTAAACTTGGGCATCTTTTTATGTGGAAGCAACTTTAGTAAATGTATGTTCTGTAAGTACACGTGTTAATAATTGTTAATGAAAACGGAGTTTGAGATCACTTCCTACCCTTAAAAAAATATGTTTGTTTTTTTAAATTTGTTTATTTGTAAACATATGTATTCACTATATTAATATGAATTTCTTACTGGGCAATAAAAACCGATTCTATGTGAGTGTGAATGGTGAGGTCCATCTGTAAACGCCAACCGTGGGCCACTAGTGACTCCGTTGTGGCTATGGCAAGTTTCTGTGATTTTTCCTCTTCACAGCTACATTATCTCCAGGGCAATATCTGCCACAGGGTATTTACACAAATACACAGCTATTTTAGATGCATACACACTTTCTAACATTCTTCCCAAGGATGGGCACACAAATGCCAGCATTCTCCAGAGACCACAAAAAGAGATTGGCCAAAAAAAACCCAACAATAAATCAAGATGACAGCCATGATCACATAGTACAAGGCCCTTTTTTATAAGAATTACACATGTGATGCATAGAATAGGGGACATGGCTTTAGCCGCATGGTCAAGGACATCTTTTTGACCTCCCCACGTGGACACCTGTGTCAAGAGTGATGGCAGTTATTTTAAACCATCCGCCATGCCCATCTCATCCAGCAGTCTTCACACAGTGGCCAAGCAACTACCCAAGGAAGTCCACTCATCTTCTAGTAGATGACCTTCAGAGGCTATCCCACTATCCTCAAAGCTAACAACCAGGAATCGCAATGACTTCCATTGAAATGATCCAACCCTTTTTTTTTTTTTTTTTTTTGATTGAAGCTACTAAAGTTGGTAGCTGGCATTACAACTTGCGGTACTGAATTCCAAAATTTGAATGATGCACGGTGTAAAATATACTTCTCTATTTCCTGCTGTCTGTCTCAATTTATTTTTCAGGATTCAATTTCATAGGGTGAATTTCCAGTTCTAATATTTTGGAGAAAGAGGAAATAGCTTCTGCTCAGCTGTTTATTCCCACCGTCCATAATTTTGTAGAACTCCATCCTCTCCCCTTCAACTCCTTCCTACACTAAAAAGCCTCAAGTATCAAGCATGTCACAGAGAAGGGGGTGGGGTGGGGTGTTGACCTGTTCTTCAAAGCATCTGAGGGCAGGACAAGAATTCATGGGTGGGTGATCATTAAAGAGAGAACCAACCTAAAATGAAGGAGAAATTTCCTGACGGCGAGAACAATGAATCAGTGGAACAGCTTGCCTCTGGAAATTATGGGTGCTTCCCTAGGAGAACATAGGGAAGCTGCTCCAGGTTCCCCTAGGTCACCTCCTTGAAATTTTCTTCAGTTTCGCTCTTTTCTTTCTGACACACAGCTCACACCTTCACAGCAACTGCAGATCCTTTTCAATGGATGCCTAGATTTTCAAGCCAGTTAAAGGCCAAATAAAATAAAATGAAATCGGAGCAAACAACGATCTGAAACCCCAGCAGAATGGGATTTCCCGTCCCAGTGCAAAGGTAGAGATTGAGAAAGGTTTTTGTGCCCTGAAATGAAGGTTCATAAAAAAAAGTGAGTTGCTTCTGAGGCTCTCCGACAAACTCAGAGCTCTGGATAATCTCTTTAATGGGGTTTTATTAACTTCTGCCAAGGTGATTAATTACATCCATTTGAACTTTCTCCTTCCACTCCTGATGAAACCCTCCCTTTCCCCTCCAGCCCCTCGCTTCCATTGTCATCTTAACACTTTGCACTTTTCAAAGCAGCTTTTCTGAATTAAGCCCTCCTGGATTCGTGCCCTTTTCTCACTGTCCGTTTCTGGCGCTGCATTTTAATTTTCTTTTCTTTTTACTTTAAAAAATGTTCTTTGCTCGCTATGGCTCCAGATAGGGATTTGACTACATCCGGAATGAGGGAGCAATGTTAAACCATCACATAATGTTGCTTTTGGTGAACCTCTGCAGAATAAAGCTGGCAGCACCCTACTGAGATTTGCTGGGCCATCAAGCAGAACTAGTCTAAAAGGGTGTGGGTAAATTTTGCAAACAGTTTCATGCCTTTCCATGTCCGTTTCTCCAGGTCCTGTTTCCTGGTTAGCTAGGACAATGGTCTAAAAGGAATATTTCATTTAAGAAAGCGAACAGCAGTGGGGGTCAAAACAGGAATTGGAAAGAATAAGCCAGGAGATGATAGATAGATAGATAGATAGATAGATAGATAGATAGATAGATAGATAGATAGATAGATAGATAGAAAGATAGATAGATAGATAGAAAGATAGATAGATAGAT
>NW_015387882.1:272967-329293 GCF_001527695.2 Protobothrops mucrosquamatus | reverse complement strand
TGAATTTCCTGCAGGTATTGATTGGATCAACATTATCTGGAGGATCTGAAAGCATCCAATCAATGGGGAGGGGGGGAGGACGATTCATGGGTTTTTTTCTACCAAGTTTTGTCTATCCTGAAAGATGGTTCTCGTCGGTTAGCAACTCACCCTGCGTTAATCGTCTCTGAATTTCTTTTTTTTCCAATGTGTGTCACTGAAAGGACTCAGTGGGAATTTTCATTGGGTACCGTTGGACGTCTCAGCGGGAAGTTTGTATTTTTAGGGAAGTGAAAAGAGCATCTTATTTGCGAAACCACCACGACGCAACACTCTGGGTTAGCCTGAAACTGTAAGGCACAAAATAGGCAGCTGAACAGCTGAACATAAGCAATTACAACTCGTCCGTTTGGAGGGGCCATTTCTCTGAATTCCTCCAGAGGAGGAGAAATGATAGCAGTGTTCCAGTATCTCAGGGGCTGCCCCAAAGAAGAGGGAGTCAAGCTATTCTCCAAAGCACCCGAAGGCAGGACAAGAAGCAACAGATGGAAACTAACCAAGGAGAGAAGCAACCTAGAACTAAGGAGAAACTTCCTGACAGTTAGAACAATTAACCAGTGGAACAACCTGCCTCCAGAAGCGGTGAATGCTCCAACACTGGAGGTTTTTAAGAAGAGACTGGACAGCCATTTGTCTGAAATGGCATAGGGTTTCCTACCTGAGCAGGGGGTTGGACTAGATGACCTCCAAGGTCCCTTTCAACTCTGTTATTCTGTTATTCTATTTAAAGCCCCTGGATGTCAGTTTGATAGGGATGGCCATGCCTTACAAAGTATCAATTTATTAGAGAGAGAGAAAAAAAACATAGGGCCATACCGTTTTTCTGCTTGTAGAAATGATATCTCCAGAGATGTATCTTTCAGTTCAAAATATCCTGGGTGTCCGAAAGTGGGTTTCTACAATGAAAGGAAAAAAACAAAACTGAAGCCAAACAAGTTATAACTTCTACACGTCGGGGGAAAAAAAATGTGTTGCTATCTCTAGTTACTATTTACATTTTTCTCCTAGCAAAGTGCTGCGACAGAATGCATGCCCTCAGGCAACTGTGGAAGGTGTCAACTTTGTTGACCTAAAATGCAAAGTATCGCCTGGACCCTTTAGCACCCCTTTCAAAAGCAGAACTGTATCGCTTGACATTCTTAATGGGCAAAACCATCATCGGCAACTATCCCTCCGTTGACTTCACTCTTGAGGTTTTGGAGAAGATGGGTCATCAACTCCAATAACTCGTAGAAGGCAAATTATCTAGACGACAAAATTACTGACAAGAGGACTGGAGTACACCTCAGTTTTTTTATTAGGCCGTTTTGTGAAGATTCACACAAGGGTTTTTAGAGCTCTGAACAATTTATTTTTTTTTTTTTTCATTTGATTGGATGTCCTGGTATTTCTTCAAGGACTCTTGAAGTGGTTAATTTTGCTTCTGGGCCAAATTACAAGGAGAAGATCTCACAGTAGTGCTTACAATCAACTTCTAGATAACAAGGACAAATGTCTTCCAGAAGATTTGGCCAATAACACCAGCGGTCCATTTTCATTTTGTTTTCTTCTGCTTTCACCAAACGCTTCAAAATTTTCAGTTGATAACAACTCAAAGCTCTTCATTCTGGCCTGTTTTGTTTCCCAGAATTATCTAAAAATCTCTCTGTTTAGCAAAATAGGGTTGTTTCTTACTCCTTCCAATTTGAACTGGGAGCTTTCCAGAATCCCAAGCCTGCACAATTTTTTTCTACATAAGCTTGTGATATGGTTGTGAGAGGGAACAGTCCAACTGTTGCTGTGGCGGTGTTGGCTGCTTTGAGTTGTGCTTGGCTTTTCATGTTGTCTGTTCACCATTCCGTTGTTTGCAGTCTATCTCACAAAATGGGTAGCTCGTGGCTCTTTCCCCCACTCACCCACCCACTTCATATCAATTCACGCGACATACATATAATTGTACATATAATTGTATATATAATTGTATTGTGTAGAAGAATGAAGTTTATATAGAGGTTAAGGATGATGTATTAAGTTTTTGTATTACGGGAAACAAATTGTTAGGAATATTTACTCTGGAATGCCACGTATGTCCATTTTTGTTTTAATTGTATTATAAATAAAAAAACTTTAAAAAAAATATGATCTGCTCCATGGAGCAAAGGACACCTGGACAGATGAGTGGCTGGACAGACAAACGGACAAGCAGACAGATGGGTGAACAAACGAACAGATGGACGGACAGGCAGGCAGAGAGTCAGATGGGTGGATGGACAGAAGGACAGAGCGACATACAGACTGACACATAGATGGACAGATGATTGATGGACAGGCAGGCAGGCAGGCAGGCAGATGGCTGGACAACTGACAGTATCGAAAGCTTCTGTGAGGTCAGTAAAGACTGTGCAGAATTTAGAAGTGCTCCTGACATTTCTCATGAAATTGAAGCATGCCAATAGACCCACAACCTCTGTAGAAGCCACACTGTGACTCTGGCAGCAAGCCCAGCTCCAGACAGGTGGCCAAATGATTTAGCATGACTCTTGCAAGGATTCTTCCTATGATGGAGAGCACAGCAAGAGTCCTCAGTGGTTGTCACACACTTGCTGATTTCCCTTTTTCTTGTAGGGATGTACAATAGAAGCATCTTGAAGTTCCTGAGGAACGGATCCTTTCTTCCCAAAAAAATATATATGAAAAAATGAAAAAAAACACTCAATGAGTTTCTGTATAAATCAATTATCCACAATATGTCTTCACTTGCTGACATAGGATCTTTCAAGACCCATCAGCTACCTTCACCTGTCAAAGCGATTGCCCAGAAGGCTGTTGTTGTTGCTGTTGTTGTTGTTATCTTTATTTGCAAGGGTTTTTCCTGTGGGGTGTCATGAGAGCCCTGTTCCATATCTATCTCAGGGACTGCCACAAAGAAGAGGGAGTCAAGCTATTCTCCAAGGCGCCTGAAGGCAGGACGAGAAGCAACGGATGGAAACTGATCAAGGAGAGAAGCAACCTGGAACTAAGGAGAAATTTTCTGACAGTGAGAACAATTAACCAGTGGAACAACCTGCCTCCAGAAGCGATGAATGCTCCAACACTGGAAGTTTTTAAGAAGAGACTGGACAGCCATTTGTCTGAAATGATATAGGGTTTCCTGCTTGAGCAGGGGGTTAGACTAGAAGACCTCCAAGGTCCCTTCCAACTCTGTTATTCTGTTATCTTGCCATGGGGCTATTCTAGGCTACTCTACTCATATTGTTGCATGAAAACAGCTACAGGGAGCCACAGATGAGAGCTGAGTGCTAGGTGGGACCAAAGGACACGTTCTTCCATCCTTGGCACCCCATTCCCTCTATGACTGTTCATATCTGCCCCTACCAGTCCTCCTTCCCCCCTTCTCCAATTTCAGAGCGTGCAATGATAGACATCTGAGCTTAGCTGGATCAGGAATAAACAGGGATGACTCACTGCCCTGCTACCAGCTAATTAATAGGTCTTCTTTTCTTTTCCTGAATATTGCAAGGTGTTTCAACTTCCAAAAATGTCAATAGAAATGGGAGGGGGAAAAAACTAGGAGAGAAATGTTTGCAGGAGATGCTTTGAAAACATCTTCCTGGCTGTACACACACCTACAGAAGAGCAGTGCCAAGTCAAAACACAGTGGAAGCCTCCCTCAGAACTAAAACAATCCCAAATTGAAATATGTATTTTTCCCTCTTTCTGTGGATTCCGCCGAACTAGGCTAAAACAATACCAAAACATCCCTGAACCCTAATTATGTTCAGCGTGGCGATAAATATTTAAGTTAAAATCATAAAGGCCCGTGATTTGAAAGAATACTTTGCCTGGCAGTGAGCAGAGAATAGGCTGGGACTTGAAAGTAAAAAAAAGATTAACTTCATGTTGTTTCACACGAAGTAGAGAGAAAGGAGAAAAGGAAATTCAGAAAAAACTACCAGTGTCAAATCAGTAGAAAGTCAGCATTGCCAAGTTCTGGATGGTCTCAGAGTTTCATTGTTTGCTTGGTTCTTTATCTGCAGATGTTTTATTACCCAGCTAGGTGACATCATCAGCATCAGTGCTCTTAATGTTGATGCCTCACAGCACCAAGAACTGCATACAGTCATTTCCTCCCATTGAAAGTCATCATTAACTACATGGCTTGACAGCAATAGCAATAGCACTTAGACTTATATACTGCCCCACGGTGCTTTACTGCCCTCTCTAAGCAGTTTACAGGGTCATCGTATTGCCCCCAACAATCTGGGTCCTCATTTTACCGACCTTGGAAGGATGGAAGGCTGAGTCAATGGCAATAGCAATAGCAGTTAGATTTATATGCTGCTTCACAATGCTTTATAGCCCTCCCTAAGCGGTTTATAGATTCAGCCTGTTGCCCCTAACAATCTGGGTCCTCATTTTACCAACCTGGGAAGGATGGAAGGCTGAGTCAACCTTGAGCTGGACAGGATCAGAAGGAAAGAAGGAAGGAAGGAAGGAAGGAAGGAAGGAAGGAAGGAAGGAAGGAAGGAAGGAAGGAAGGAAGGAAGGAAGGAAGGAAGGAAGGGCAAGAACAATAGCACTTAGACTTATATACCGCTTCACAGTGCCTTACAGCCCTCTCTAAGTGGTTTACAGAGTCAGCATCTTGCCACCAACAATCTGGGTCCTCATTTTACCCACCTTGGAAGGATGGAAGGCTGAGTCAACCTTGAGCCGGTCGGGATCGAACTGCGGAACTGCTGTCAGCCAACAGTCAGCAGAATTAGCCTGCAATACTGCATTCTAACCCCTGCACCACCAGGGCTCCAGAACCTATCATGGTGGACCCATCCAAGGTACTTATCCAGGAATAAGCCTTCTGTAGTGCACAACTTGAGGAAGGGGAGGGATAAAGACATGAAACACTGCTCCCTTTTCATGGAAAGCAGGTAGGTGTCTGATACAAATGGCCTGGATGTAAAAATAATGAAAGGTGTATAACAAGCTGCCAACATAAAACATGAAATTTTTTTTTCAGACCTGCGTCCTCACATCAGAGGCTTCATAGTTTGCATTGTGACACTGGAATACATGTTCCATCATTTTGACATCCCTCTCACCTGCCTGTAATTGCTATACACCAGAGGTCCCCAACCTTTTGGGCACCAGGGACCGGTTACGTGGAGAGAGGTTTTTCCGAGGACCGGAGGGTCCGTGGTTTTGTGTGCTGCCTGCATCCCGCGGATGGGGCTTTGCTTGTTTGTGTGGACCGGTTGCTGGCGTGCTGCGGCCCGGTACTGGTCCACAGACTGGGTGTTGGGGACCCCTGCTATACATGTCCAAGAGTGTCCTAATTTCGTCACTCAAAGCTCAAATACTTAGGCTTTTGGCAGCTCGGAAGTCCCTTATTGCTCCCTTCCTTGGCTTACATTGAATACTCTGCTCAGTCGGTTGACTCACCTCCATTCACCAGCACTGCACAAGTCGGAGCGACTGAATTATTGATGTGCTGCTGGGTTTTGTGGGTTTTTTTTACACTCCTTTCTGCTGGCTAGTTAATCCTTTGGAAAGCAATTCATTCCTGCAACACAGATCCCTAGAGGATGTCACCAGCGCTCCAAAGAAGACGGAGCTAAAGTATTTATTGGTGATTCAGTCTAATTCCAGCAAGTTAATTGGGTGAGCCAATTAACAGTCCTCTGTTTGCTGCTACACGGCATTCTCTCACCCTTGATCTGAATCAATCAAAACTGTCAGGTGGCTGTTTCCCATGGCAAAGCCAGAATGTTTCCAGAAAAGTGTTGCTTCTGTTAACCCAGGGGTCTTCAAACTCGGCCCTTTTATGACTCGTGGACTTCAACTCCCAGAATTCCTCAGCCAGGCACACGTGCCTGGCTGAGGAATTCTGGGAGTTGAAGTCCACGAGTCATAAAAGGGCCGAGTTTGAAGACCCCTGGGTTAACCGATCTCCCTTTTGGTTTTATAACGAAAGCTTGGAGGACTTGCGAAATGAAGAAAATGTTTACCAACTAGGACAGGGGTAGGCAACCTTGGCTCTTTTATGACTCGTGGACTTCAACTCCCAGAATTCCTCAGCCAGCCATGCTGAGGGAAAAGGGAGAGGTTTCCAAGCTGAGCCATGCTGGCTCAGGAATTCTGGGAGTCCACGCGTCATAAAAGAGCCAAGGTTGCCTACCCCTGAACTAGAAGCAAGCACAGGTCTCTTAGGGACCATTCAAGGTTACAACGGACCAATGTTCCAAAAGTCCCTTCTTCATACTTTTTTTTCCTCCTATCTGCACTGCCTTTTCTGCCTCTTCTATTTTATCTCTCTCTCTCTCTTTCTTAATTACACTCTCTAGACAATTCCACGTTTATCTTTTGCTTCTGTGAAAATCCTTCGTAAAAACTTATGCATATATAAAGAAAAAGAATCCCCTTTTCTTAAAAACGAACGGAGCAAAAGAGTTGCTACACTAAATATTTCAGTGTGAAAAATATGGCTGGGGATCTTTTGAGGAACGTTTCATTTCTCACGGGCGTATCCTGTGTAGCATGCCCACAATTCGAGCGATGCTGCAGCCTTGCCTGCAAATGCTAGCAACATGCAGAAAAACCCTGGAGAAAACTATATAGGAGTCGATTAATCAAAAGAGATGACCTCCAGTGTGAAAAGCACTGCAGGGAGTGCTTGACCATACACACAAACACACACACACACAGTAGAAGAGGCTCCACAACAGACCACTCTGGTATTGATTGCCTGCAAACCCAACTTAATACTCTTAGCAGGAATCCCTCCTAAGAAGTAATTAACTTCTTAACAAATACAGCTTTGGTCTAAACAATCAGCAGGTGATCGGTTCAATTTGCCCATAAATTAAATGGATCAATATCCTCCTCTTAGAAATAAATCTGTCTCCTTAAAACCAAGTATGGAAATCCCTATCCATCCCAGCTTAGGAGTAAGGGAAAAGGGGGAAAAAAAGAATGGTACTAATTAGACTTAAAATCCATTCTAATGTCACTGCTCATTCTTGTAGGATGCAAGAACCTGCTTTGAAAACAAGGCGAAGGGAAGATTTCTCAGGATGGGAAATCCTGAGATTTCTCCAGCGAGGGCTTCATCTGTTTGGACCAGGGGTCTTCAAACGTGGCCCTTTGATGACTTGTTTTTGAATCTTTAATTCCTGGCTGAGGAATTCTGGGAGTTGAAGTCCACAAGTCATCAAAGGGCCAAGTTTGAAGACCCCTGGTTTGGACTCTCTCAGAAGGCCTACAACTCAACAGAGCACCATCGGTTTTCAATCCTCAACATTAAAGTCAAGATCTCATTAGCTACAGCATCCTTTTCTTCTTCTAGGCTTCTTGGCGTGGTTAGAGTGGTTAGTTGATTCAAGCTGTTTCCAGGTTGATCCTGCTCAAAGGTTCATGAATGTGGAGTCCTTGGTGCACTCCAAGTTTGGTGGTTGACTTGCAGAGGTTTCATTACCCAACTAAGTAACATCAGCGCTAGGAAGAGCTCAGAGCTGCTTTGGGACTTGTCAGCACCGGAGACCCCAGTCAGTCCTTTGATTTTTGATTTTTTTTTAAAAAAAAAAAAAACCAACCATGTTGTGATCTTCTGCATGGCTGGTGTATGGTCAAATAGGAATCTAGGGCAGGGGTCTTCAAACTCGGCCCTTTTATGACTCATGGACTTTAACTCCCAGAATTCCTCAGCCAGGCACACTGCCTGAGGAATTCTGGGAGTTGAAGTCCATGAGTCATAAAAGGGCCAAGTTTGAAGACCCCTGATCTAGGGGTCACCAATGGGGGCACAGAGGAGAAGACACCTGCAGTTTATACTTACTAGGGCAGGTGTAGGCAACCTTGGCTCTTTTATGACTCGTGGACTTCAACTCCCAGAATTCCTGAGCCAGCCATGCTGAGGGGAAAGGGAGAGGTTTCCAAGCTGAGCCACGCTGACTCAGGAATTCTGGGAGTTGAAGTCCACGCGTCATAAAAGAGCCAAGGTTGCCTACCCCTGTGACCAGCAGGGGGCAGCTACCTTTCATCTCTTTGCTGCCATCTAGTGTTCATCCACATGTGGAGTGCCTGGTGCTCTGTGAGTTGGGTTGTTTGCTTGCAGACATTTCATTACCTGACTAGGTAACATCATCAGGGATAGCGAGCATGGGGTTTGCCCCCTGTTTACATACAGTAGCCTATCAGTGTGAATTTGGCTTTAACCTTGGAAGTTCCTTAATTAGGCTGTTGTTTACTGCTTGGCTTATCGGTCTGGTTCCAACAGAAGAACATATCCGTAGCTCAGGGCTGAACTGTGGAGTCCTTGGTGCTCTCTGAGCTTGGCTGTTTCCTTGCAGACATTTCATTACCCCGGTAATGATGGCTGGGGAATTCCCGAGACTTGAAATCCACACATCTTCAACCTGCTGAGGTTGAGAAACACCGCAATGGAATTTCACAGGGATTCAAGGCTCTTTATATTTGTAGTGAATTGCGCAGACATTTTTTTTAAAAAAAACCACCCATGAGCAATCTGCAATGTTTATCTTGCTGCCGTAATTGACACACAGCTTCCAATATTTGGCTTTTAATTTGGTTTTATGGGGGTTTTTTGTTTTTTGATGTATTTTGTTTGTCTCTGTTTTAATATGCTGTGCACCGCCCTGAGTCCTACGGGAGAAGGGCGGTATATAAATTAAATTATTATTATTATTATTATTATTATTATTATTATTATTATTATTATTATTATTATTATTATTATTATTATCGCTCTTGTTCGTTTCGAAGGGCCCTCTTTAAAATGCTGTGTGCTGGTAACAGAGCTGGGTTTTTCTGCAGCCAAGATTTCCTTTGGGCTGGTGAGTGATTACGGGTGGCAGAATAGGAAAGCCTGTTTCCTGCTTGAGCTGGCTCTCTTTTCAGAGGCTGTGATGTCCGGACGGGGAGTAACAATTCATCGTTCAAGCATCGCTGTTGTCTTCTATTCTTCTTGTTTTATGTGCTCAAATCTCCAGCTGAGCCAAAAGTTCACTGATAAAGAGCTGGACTTGAATGCGAAGGCAAAAGAGAGGCCGAGCCTGACGCACACGCCCAAATTGGATTTCCTCTATTTTATTTATTTGGGGTCACAGGATGGGATTTTGTACACATTTTAGAGAAAAGCGGGAAAGATCCATATATATGTGAACCCAACTCAGAATGTCAGGACTGTTCCAGCTTGGGCATTTAGGAAAGATAGACCCTCCTCCTTTCGTAGTCAAAGGTACACTTTTACTAAAGCCAAGTGGTTACAGTGTAAGCAAAGCCAGATCTGAATATTCCTGTGTAAACCCAGTGATTTTCCCTTCTCCTGCCGGGCCCTTCCCTGCTTGGTCATTTTGTTAACGTCCAATGATATTGAAACTAAGTGTTCTGGTAACAGTTCTAAAAGTGTGTTGCTTCTTTGCTGGGCATTTGCATTCCATTTTCATGGATCTTTCAACCGTTGGCTCCTGTCTCAGGATGGTACCTCTTGTTCCTGTCATCCTCCCTCCCTATATTCTCCTATTCCCCCTCTTCCCCCTTTTTATGGAAGGTTGCCATCAAAGTGAAGCAAGGCTGAAGCAACATGGTGGCAGATCTGACACAGAGGATTGAAGACCTGCTGTGACTTGTATCATAGGAATAAGCTGATGTAGGTATTGTTCATGGATGGATGTTATATGTTTGTTTGCGTATATTTCTGTGCACCTGTCCTGATTCCTGGCAACTGCCTGGATAGGTCCATGCATGAAATTCAGGAGAGGTCGCTCCTTGCTACCTTCCTCCCAGGGAATACTGGCCAAAGGTCACCCAGCTGGTTTCATACCTAAGGCAGGACTAGAACTTGCAGTCTCCTAGTTTTTAGCCCAGTGTTTTAGCCACTATACCAGACTGATTCTCTTTATCGTATTCCGTTGTAAACTTTCTTTCTGGTCCCTGCTCCTTTGATCACATTTCATAGTAATGGGACCTTGAACAATCTATCTCTTGATGTTCCTACAGAGTGGACTTAAAAGTCTGAAAGTTCTCTACAGCTTGAAATGAACATTGTGACTCCAAGCCTCACTTTGACACTGCGTAATTACTCTACCAATTATACTGTTTATTTATGACATGCTTCTTTCTTCCACCCCGTCCCCAGCTTTAGATTTTCTGAAGGTGAATAATTAGTAGAATAAATGTCAAGACGTAATGCCGTACTTCAAGTGTACTTCAGATTTGATGACCTACAGCTGCAAAGTGTGGAACAAGAAATAATAAGTGGTGAAACTTCGAATAACACAGTACGTGATGGAAAGGTGAGGACTAACGATCTCATTCGGAGGCCAAACTCATAAACTCTGGTTTATGACTCAATGACTGGACTGGTATTTTTCAACCTTGACAACTTGAAGATGTGTGGACTTCAACTCCCAGAATTCTCCAGCTAGCACACAATGTCCTGAAACATAATACCTATCCAAAATTAACACTAACTACATTAAGGATGTTGGGTGCTGGTATCTGCTAGGTTTTTTAACTTGGTCAAACAGGTAACATGCTAATGTCCCTTCAGACTTTTTGATTCAGGACTAGAGTTGAGAACTTTGAAGAGAAGAGCAGGCCCTGTCACAAACTTGAACATTCTAAATCTACTCACAAAATGGCTGCTGTGGAGGCTATCTCCATTCACAATATCTACTCCAAATAGGTCATAAAACCTAGTAGAGTTGGAAGGGACCCTGGAGGTCTTCTAGTCCAGCCCCCTGCTCAAACATGAGATTTTGTACTATTCTGGACATGGTATAAGAACGGTTGCAGGAATTGGGTATGTCTAGTTTAATGAAGAGAAGGACGAGGGGGGACATGATAGCAGTGTTCCAATATCTCAGGGGCTGCCCCAAAGAAGAGGGAGTCAAGCTATTCTCCAAAGCACCTGAAGGCAGGACAAGAAGCAACGGAGGGAAACTAACCAAGGAGAGAAGCAACCAAGAACAACTAGGTGGAATTTTGTAGCTCAAGATTGAAATGAGAGGTCCTTTGTGTTCTCTAAACTTGGTTGTTTTCTTGCAGATGTTTCATTATCTAAACTAGGTAACGTCATCAGTGCACTGATCACTAACAGTTATTATTGCACCAATCAGACTATCAGTGATGATGTTACCTAGTTTGGGTAATGAAACATCTGCAAGAAAGCAAGCAAGCTCAAAGAGCACCAAGGACCAATCAGTGGAATGATTTGCCTCCAGAAGTTGTGGGTGCTCCAACACTGGAGGTTTTCAAGAAGAGACTGGACAACATTTGTCTGGAATGGTAGAGGGTTTCCTTCCAACTCTGTTGTTTTGTTATTCTGTCATCTGTCCCTTTCCACTCCATGTTCAATAACCTGGGTAAGCAGGTCCAGTTTCTTCAATGCCGACATGGCCATTTAGATATAATATGCAGAACAGGACTCCAACACAACACCATGACTTCCTAAAATCTACTGCCTGCTTTATTTTCTGCTAGTGCCAAGGCTGGTCCAGATGGTTGGTATTTATGGGTCCTGGAATGACAGCTGATTATGTAGGGGGAGAGAAATAAAACCGAGAGGAGGGGGGAAATTGGGAAAGAAGGCAAGGTGGGCTGGTTGGAATATTTAGCAGCCAGAAGCATTAACAGCCCTACATGTTCTTTCCACAACTTCTCGTTCAGAGCTTCACTTAGCAATGGGGAGAACGGCGATTTGGGACTAACCGCTTGAAGAAAGCTGCCTGTTAAAATGTGCCTTTTGGCAAAGCTGGAAGCAAAGAATAATGGGTACATTATATCACAGGAGGGTGAATCTAAGAGGTTTTGTGAGTCAGGCAAACATCTCAGTCAATTCACTCCCAGGAGTAATGGGCCGTAACTAGCAATTTACTTGGTAGTCTGTGACCTATTTTCCCTCAAGGTCATAACCTAATGCTTGGATCCCACCACTATAGATCAAAGAGTTGCTGAATGTGATTATTATTTGGCCAGAGTTGAGAATCTCCTTTGCTGACTATTAGCACTTAGCAACAGCACTTAGAGTTATATACCGCTTCACAGTGCTTTACAGCCCTCTCTAAGCAGGTTACAGAGTCAGCCTGTTGCCTCCAACAATCTGGGTCCTCATTTTACCCACCTTGGAAGGATGGGAGGCTGAGTCAACCTTGAGCCGGTCAGGATAGAACTGCTGACAGTCAGCAGAGTCAACCTTCAATGCTGCATTCTAACCATTGTGTACCATGGAAGGAAGGAAGGAAGGAAGGAAGGAAGGAAGGAAGGAAGGAAGGAAGGAAGGAAGGAAGGAAGGAAGGAAGGAAGGAAGGAAGGAAGGAAGGAGAAAAAGCACTAGCAATATCCCTTAGACTTATGTACCGCTTCACGATGCTTTACAAACCTCTCTTAAGCGGTTAACAAAGTCAGCCTATTTGTCCCTCTCAACCATCTGGGTCCTCATTTTACCAACCTTGGAAGGATGGGAGACTGAGTCAAACTTGAGCCAGTCAGGATCGAACTCCTGGCAGCGGGCATAATTAGCCTGCGATACTGCCTTCCAACCACAGCTCTTGTAAATCCTATGGGTCAAATGAACTTAAGTTAACATTCCTGTACTTTTTTGTCATCAAAACAATTGATTGCGTTCTATTTTTTTTCTTTTCCATCCATGTGTCTGGCATGATGTTTGCAGACCTATTATGCTGCATTTGTTCAGCGTTTGTTGCCGAGATCCTTAATTCTCCATGGAGATGCAGAGGGTTTGCCACAAAGGAGTCAGCAATGGAGTGATACTTGTTGTGTCTCTCAAATTACACATTCCCGTGGAACCAACAGACTAAAAAATGTAGGTCAGAAACCATAAACTATTGAGGAAACTAGGTAGGTCTAGTCTAACAAAGAGAAGGACTAGAGGTGGTGTGATAGCAGTCTTCCAGTAGTTGAGAAGCTCTCACACAGAAGAGGGGGTGGACTATTCTCCAAAGCACTTGAGGTCAGGACAAGAAGCAATGGATGGAAGCTTATCAAAGAGAAATCCAACTTGGAACTAAGAAGAAAGAACAATCAATCATTGGAACGGCTTGCCTCCAGAAGCTGTGGATGTTCCATCACTGGAGGTTTTTAAGAAGAGATTGGACAGCCATTTGATTGGAGTGGTATAGGGATGTTGGACTAGACTAGAGGACCTCCAAGTTCCCCTCCAGCCCTATGGTTCTATGTTCTATGCTAGTTGATCCTTCAATTGAAGAAATGAAGGGACTTTCTACGCACAGCGCAGCTACTGTTCCCCAAGCTTTTCTAGACCTTCCTCAACAGAAACAGACAACGCAGCCATGTATCTCTTGATCTAATTTGAAAAGCTCTAGGCAAATAATCAGATCGGTATCAAGATGTTTGCGCCATGTCCTGGAGCAAACAAGAGGAAGAGAAGGTGGTATCAAAAAGAGATTTGAGGTGGCATCTTCAACTTTAGCTGTAGCTCCACCCGTCCATCTGAGACTTGCCAGTGGCCCTCACGAGGGAAGGCAGCACCCAGCAGATGACCACCTGGTTAAAACAAAGAAAACTCCAGCTTTTTGACAGCTTCTCAGGATGACAAGACAGCAGGCACTGCTGCAGTTCTCATGTTTAATTTAGTTGCCTACATCTTCCTTTCCTTCATGGGCTGCTGGAATAAAACAGAAAGGATGGAGAATGGATGTGACATGTGATCTTAAAACCGTTCGTAATTCTTTGCATCCAAGGGGCATCTGATCATTCTTGGCTGTCAGCACAAAGATTATTTGGTGTATATTTTTCTCCTTCCTCTCTCTGATCTTCCTTTCCCCGCGGAGCTGTAACCGGAAAGGCAGAAAAGCAGTGTGGGGGGGCTCCTTCTTCCCTCCCCCGTGATTGCTGGGTCCTGTTGGCCATCTCCAGCCTGGCTATGTCAGCTACCATTTATCTAGGTCTCAACTTCCAGGGTGATTCATTTGAATTCATTACAAGGCACTGCCAGCAAGATAAATGCACCGTAATTAGACAGCATGAAGACAAGATACCACTTTGATGTCAGCCTGGATCTGTTGATTAACCATCACTTCCCTTTCCCACCCACTCTTTTTCCTTCCAAGTCAAATCAAGCTTGCCTTTCCATCATGTTCTGGTTAAAGGAGAGCAGTCCAACTCCCCTCGTGCCCAGATGTGATACAGATGCTGTCATGGTTCTGATAGATGAGACCATTTAAAAGAACTTCAAGGCAAGAAATTCTTCCTTAAAGAACATTTTTGTTTGGTTACAACATAACGGCATGTACAAAGGTGAACCCAAGACTAAATTCCCCTCCCCTAGGTTACAAAGTTGCAAGTTGCAATTCCCACCCCAATTCGCTGTCATAAATCACATTCACCAATTGTTACAAAACTCCGGCACTCCTTCCAGCTCTCCAGCCTGCCAAAATGTTATCAGTGATGACCTTGATTCCCATGCATATGAATTGTTTTGGCTAACTGAGAACTGCAGCCCCCCATTCCTTCTTCTAACTAAATATGTGGCAACAAAGACAAAATGGAAATGGCTTCAGTTTGGTTTGTCACAGCAGTGACAGGTGTCACTTCCCATCTGAGGAACCCCAATTTCCCCTCTGTTCTCCATTTTCCAGAGTTCAGTTTTCCAATTTCTGAAATTTATTTTGTAGGGTTTTTTTCCCTTCTGTATTCAAAAAAAGCACACACTTGAGATGCAAATCGATCTTCATTTGAGATATGTGTCTTCTCCCACAGATTTCTCTTTGCAGCTGGGCAGCTTTTAAAGCAAGCTCTCCACTGGGATGGAAGGCTATCTGATGTCAGCTTCTACAAAGATACTTTTATTCTACAGACGTTTCCTTAAAACGTGTATTCTTTCTTTTTTTAATTGGCATTATTGCATGAAGCATCCAGAAATGTTTGGGTTTTGAAGGATGGCTAGGTTTTCAGTGATGTTCTGGTTTCAAATGTCTATGGAGATGCTCAGTCATCCAGGTCATGGTTGCCCCAAAGGGGCTGTTTTTCAAGAGGCAACTGGACTTTCTGGTTTTTCTTTGAAGACCATTTCACTTCTCATCCAAGAAGCTTCTTCAGCTCTGACTGGATGATGGGGAATGGCAGGATTTATACTCCTTGCAGACCACTGGTCCTTCCTTCCATTCCCCAATATGAACAAATGGATTGTTCAACAATCCAACCAAGAATTCTCACTCAAGGGACAAAGGACCAGGCTGAAGTTATCCTTCTTCAAGCATGTTGTGTAAAGACCTAAGCGTGGAAAACAGTCCACGTAAGTCACTGTTTACAGTGGCATTGTAACTTTGAACAGTCATCAAATGAAGTCGCGGATTACCTGTACTTGAAGGATGAGATTAAAGTGAAAGAATGAGAAGGTATGATGGTCGCATCTTCTATGACAAAGGCTCAACTCTTTTTTCCCCTAGCCTCTTTGGGTGGGATGATTAAGAGCTAAGAGGAAAGATCATCTTTTCTTACCCTCAAACTTTTAAAACAAAAACAAAAAATCAATCTGGCCATTTTTATTCAGAATAAGAATGGCATTATTGAGTGTCCTAAGGATTAAATTTGTTCACAGATTTTTCACTAGTTGAACTTTCTGATTTGGGAGCTATGATCAGCTTGAAATGCTGTCCAGAATTCTAAATAGAGTTGAAGGAAGGAAAAGAGAAGGAAAACTGCAGACCCAACTGCTGTTCATTTCAGAAACTTTGGCACCCGATGGCCACTGTGATTCATTTCCTATTTCAGCCTCAGAGTCCCACTGAGGAGGATTAAAGTATAAGGCATGTTTAGTAAGGAGACTCGTACAGGAGAAAGGATCATCCCAGCTGCAGTCTAATTGGAAAAGAAAGAAAAAAACTAACTTCAGGAGCCATCTTAAAATGCTAAACTGAGCGAGTTTAGACCCACTTTGGTCTAGTGGTTAAAGCAGCAAGTTAGAAACCAGAAGATGGTGAGTCCTAGTTCCACCTTAGGCACGAAGCTAGCTGGATGACTTTGGGCCAGTCCCTCTCTCTCAGCCCTAGGAAAGAGGCAATGGCAAACAACTTCAGAAATCTTGCCAAGTAAATTGCAAGGAGTAGTCTAGGAGCCAACAATGACTTGAAGGCATACACACAATTGGGCCTAGTGGCACCAAGCGAAAAACCAGGAGATGGTGAGTTCTAGTCCCGCCTAGGCATGAAAGCCGACTGGGTGACCTTGGGCCAGTATTGTCTCTAAGACAACTCACCTCACAGGTTCGTTATTCGAAGGAAAATAGGAGGAGGAAGGAGTGTTGTGGGGATTCACGGCCTTGAGTAATTTATAAAAATAGTCTCTTCTTAAAAAGCCTCCAGTGATGGAGCACCCACAACTTCTGGAGGCAAGTTGTTCCACTGGTCAATTGTTCTCACGGTCAGGAAATGTCTCCTTAGTTCTAAGTTGCTTCTCTCCTTGATTACTTTCCATCCTTTGCTTCTTGTCCTGATTTCAGGTGCTTTGGAGAATAGTAAACTGGAGCACGTCAGCTTGGTTGGGTGAGTCAACCAGAGATCAGTAGACACACCCATAAGAACAACGGGATCCACGCAGGACACCGGTCGAAGAGTTCCAGCCCTCCCATTTCCCCTACTTGAATAAAACTGCAGAGCCTCTGGAAGGCCACAACAGTTTTGGCCACTGTGATACTGGAAGAAGCATGACAGACTCTGACATTTCCCGAGTGATGAAAACAGAGCACAAGCTGAAAGCTGAGGGAAGACGGTGGGCACCAAAAATGTACCCACAGCACATATGGCAGGCAGGCAAGCAAGGGAACTCTTGACAACCTTGAGTTTGGAGCCCACATGCCAGGAAGTAGGCTTTCGCGAGAGCCAGCTGGTGTGTGTTCCATCCACCACGAATGGAGCTGAGCTAGATGTTCTTCAGTGCTTGAGGAAAACAGTGATGTCACGAGGAGTGGGAGTTTGCTCCTGAGGATGCTATTTTAGGCATGGATTGGCATTGTTGTGCACCATTGCTGGTTGACCATCGCTGGTTGGTAAAGGAAGACTGATAATATTGGCCCAGAATCATCAGATGATGGGAAATATTGGATAGGAAATTTTAAAAAATGGAAACTGCCATCTTTAGATTTGTACGATTTCTCCAAGTTTTCAACGAGGGAAGAAGTAGCAGCTATGGGTATACAGGCAGTCCTTGACTTACAACCACAATTGAGCCCAAATTTTCTGTTGCTAAGTGAGAACAGTTGTTAAGAGCGTTTTGCTCCACCTGATGGCCTTTCTGGTCACAGTTGCTAACAGAATCACTTCGGTTGTCAAGTTAGTAACACGGATGCTAAGTGAATCCAGCTTCCCCACTGACTTTGTCAAAAGGGGATCACATGACCCCGGGACACTGCAACCGTCATAAATATGAGTCAATTGCCAAGCATCTGTGTTTCGATCACCTGGCTATGAGGATGCTACAACGGTTGTAAATGTGAAAAACAGTCATAAGTCAATTTTTTCAGGTTTCTCTAGAGATGGTGCATGATGTTCTAGATCAGGAGTAGTCAACCTTGGCTCTTTTATGACTCGTGGACTTCAACTCCCAGAATTCCTGAGCCAGCTAAGCTGGCTCAGGAATTCTGGGAGTTGAAGTCCACGAGTCATAAAAGAGCCAAGGTTGACTACCCCTGTTCTAGATGGTAGCCTATGGAGCCTATAGCTCTTCCCAGGGAGCCTAGAGGAGAAAACACAAGATCAAGTGGACCCTGTAATTTTCAGATTAAAATATGTAAGCGTTCTTCTCAGTTTCTTCTTACTCTGTTTCTTTGGTTTTGAATAAAGAATTGACTTTCAGTTTTGCTTTCAGAAAAGAAGAAACTTTGAGTAAACTTCTCCTGGGTGGATTGGGAGACTCTGGAACGTATGGAATAATGAGGTGTCAAGGGATACTGTGTGTGTGAATGTTTTTCAGGCTACGGTTGTTTCTCTAATGGCTTACCAATCATTTGGTTTCCCATACTGTGGAAAAAACTGGAAGTAGCGATTGTGGAAAAAACTGGAAGTAGCGAGAATATTTAAAAATAAAAATATATACTTTTAGTATTATCATCATGTAATCATATTTTATATTTTATAATTACCATTGTATAATCAATTGCCTGAGTAGATGCTTTGAGTATGTAGGGAACATACAAGCCTCAGGTGGAGGAAGGGGGGAGAACAGGAGTTACCGTGGGGCCCAGTGTGAGTCACCATCTAGGAATTGTTTTTAAGTACCTTCTGGTGCCTGGTACCCCTACTGGATCTAACAGGTGTAGAAGATGGGAGACATCTCTCTCTTTTAGAATTGATAAGCATGTACATATATGGTCTGAGTAAACAGGATAGTAGGGGAGGGATCTTATTAGTATAATGTAAGCAAACAGGGGCGGAGATAATGTATTCTGTTTAGGTGCTTCTGATAGATTCACGTTTTCTTTTCTATTGTTTATTTTATTGTTCTATTGTTTTTCTTTATTTTACTTCTGTTTTGTTTATACTCTGTTTCTTCCTTTTTTTTATTGTTCTAAACTTCCTGGAGTTGCCCCGTGGTGAGATAGGCAAATAAATTTAACGCATAAATAAAAAAATAGCAAAAGGCTTCAGCACTAACATCTCCCAACACCTGCGACAAAAAAAAGTTATATTAAAAAGACCAAAATAAATTCTGATAAAACCAGGAAAGTAGAACAGGCGATGCCTCTTTTGCAGGGGGAAAAACTGATAATAATAATAATAATAATAATAATAATAATAATAATAATAATAATAATAATAATAATAATAATAATAATAATAATAATAATAATAAAAAAGTTGGAATTGAGAATGTCTAGTTTAATGAAGAGAAGGACGAGGGGGGACATGATAGCAGTGTTCCAATATCTCAGGGGCTGCCACAAAGAAGAGGGAGTCAAGCTATTCTCCAAGGCGCCTGAAGGCAGGACAAGAAGCAACGGATGGAAACTCATCAAGGAGAGAAGCAACCTAGAACTAAGGAGAAACTTCCTGACAGTTAGAACAATTAACCAGTGGAACAACCTGCCTCCAGAAGCGGTGAATGCTCCAACACTGGAAGTCTTTAAGAAGAGACTGGACAGCCATTTGTCTGGAATGGTACTATAGGGTTTTCCTGCTTGAGCAGGGAGTTGGACTAGAAGACCTCCAAGGTCCCTTCCAACTTTACTATTATTATTATTATTAACCCCCTGCTCAGGCAGGAAACCCTATACCATTTCAGACAAATGGCTGTCCAGCCTCTTCTTAAAAACTTCCAGTGTTGGCGCATTCACCGCTTCTGGAGGCAGGTTGTTCCACTGGTTAATTGTCCTCACTGTCAGGAAGTTTCTCCTTAGTTCTAGGTTGATTCTCTCCTTGATGAGTTTCCATCTATTTGTTTCCTGTCCTGCCTTCGGGTGCTTTGGAGACTAGCTTGACTCCCTCTTCTTTGGGGCAGCCCCTGAGATACTGGAAGACTGCTATCGTGACCCCCCTCGTCCTTCTCTTCGTTGAACTAGACATACCCAATTCCAGCAACCGTTCCTTATATGCTTTAGCCTGCAGTCCCCTAATCATCTTTGTTGCTCTTCTCTGTACTCTTTCTAGAGTCTCAGTATCTTTTTTACATTGTGGTGACCAAAACTGGATGCAGTGAGCCAAGTTTCATATGACGGAGGTAACTGTGTAGGAAACAGAACGAAACGTAATTTCACAACTGCAGAGTCCTTAAGCCAACAGGGACTCTTCTGCAGCAAGGAATGCCACAATTAGGTGTCGTGGGAAATATCCAGTCCCAATTTTCTGATTGTTACAATTGTTTTAAGACCTTTTGGTGCCAAACTTTTTTTTTTTAAAGAAATAGGCTTGATGAAGGAATATAGAAGAAGATGGGTGGGGGGGGGGAAACAACATAAAAATAAATTCACCTTCACTGCTAATTCAGAATGCATTTGGCTGACACAAATGTGATGGGAGCAAATTAGACACAATAAAATTATTGAGCATTAGGCTTTTGTATAATTAATTTGCTACTTGCTGACATTAATTGCACCTTGCCTGTCAAAAACCTTTGAGTTGCAAATGTCTCTCAACCTGCTTCGACCTTTGTGAGAAGGAAAAATTGTAAACCCTTTAGGGTTTTTTGACTCTTTGAACCCTCCTCGCAAACAGCTCTATTACTTCAAAACGCACCGCTTTATCTCGACTATTTTAAGATATATATATATATATATATTTGCATATTATTTCAAAGATGATTTGGCAGCTTAGGTAACATAATAAGCATTTTTTTTTCTTTTCCCGGCTTAATTTATATCCACCTGATTTTAGTTTTATGAGAATCCTTGGAATGATGATGGAGTTTTATGAGATGGTATGCCGTTTTATGGTTTTAACTGACTGTGAACCACAGGTCTTCAAACTTGGCCCTTTTATGACTTGTGGCCTTCAATTCCCAGCGTGCCTGGCTGAGGAATTCCGGGAGTTGAAGTCCACAAGTCATCAAAGGGCCGAGTTTGAAGACCCCTGCTGTAAACGGTCCTGCTGTCAGAGACTGAGGGCAGTCTATGCAGATTGTAATAAATAATACAAATAATACTTCTATAATAATATAAATACGACTTCTCTACCAAGTACCTATCTGTTCATTTCAGTTTCTCTTTTGCTCCTTCCCTTTCTTAAGTTTTATTCCATTGCTTTGGAACTTTAGAAGACTTGACACACACACACCCAAATGTATTAGGATTCTAAATATTTTGAAATACAAATTGGCCTAAAGATATTGATTTTAACAATAACTGTCTTCTAACACTGATGATATTACCTAGTTGGGTCATGAAACATCTGCAAGAAAACACTCAAGCTCAGAGAGCACAAGGACTCCACAATCCTTTTCCTCCTCCTCCTCCTCCTCTCCTTCTCCTCCTCCTCCTCCTCCTCTCCTTTTGTTGGTGCCCTTCAGTGATCTCCTAATGTGTTTTTGAAATAGCCACCTCAATTGTGCCATTGCTCCCCAAAAGCCTGCAGAGTATCTGTGGACTGGGGAAAATCTTTGTGTGCAGTTGGATACGAAGTCAGCAAATCAATTCTTTTTTTTAGATCAATATGAAATGGCTTGCAATTATCCTCTAAAATTCATGTTTGTCCGAAGTTTTCAGTGCTCTTCTTGGAAGGAGAAAAAAAATAAAATCTCATTCAACTGGAGCTGAACGGAATTCACGGCGGTGGGGGGGGGCTCGACTTGGCGTCTCTTGTGAGAGCATAGTGACTCCAAGCTAATGATGCATTTGACCCCGCCCTCAGGCTCCGCTTGGTCATCTCCTACATCATGTTTTCAGATCAGTTTTGGCCCGCTTTACTCGCACATCCCCCCAAACTCCTAACAATGGTCCTCTACATCCATGAAATGAGAAGGATGGATGCCCACAGGGATTGTTTTTCTACTGGAACACCTGGAATTTGGAACAGTGTCCTACTCCAAGTTTAATAGGCCCCGCCTCCATTGTTTGCTTTTCTACAAATCCTAAAAACAATTCTTTCAAAGGGCTCTTCTCCAGGGTTAAACCAGCTGAGCAGAAAGAACTAACGTGATGACACATGTGTGTGAAATTCAGCTCTCCCACCCCAGTATCTTCCCCAAGTCCTCCATTATGCTGGCTTCCTTGGGTTCAAACAAGGGTGAAGCATCTGTTGAGTTTTGCTCCACCTACCAATGTTACATCTCCTCGCCGTAAACGAAATCAAACTGAGGACTTCCGTCAAGCCATCCCACAAAATAACTCGAACATGTGTCATCTTTTGCTGCTGTTCAAAAGGATAAATATAGCCAGAGTCAGATTAATATTTCCAAGATTACTCATTTCTCTTTCATAAGAGAAGCAAAGATCATGCGCAAGATGACAGAAACCCATCTGGGATTGTAAAAGTCACCATATGGATGTCTTTAAGCTAATTATAGCGTGTTTTTTTTAAACAGGGATTAAAAAAAAAAAGAAGGATCCATCCATTAAAAAAAATATACTATTCCTTTCCCCATCACCACCAGTGTGTTCTAAATTCTCGGGATGCTAACAGATGGACGACGAGAATGCATCTTGATGTATGTTTGTTCACCTCTGATTCACAGTTCCTTCACTTCACGTATAGAAGGATTTCCTACTTGTATTCTGGGAGACGTGCACTGGCTTTAGGTTTTTCTTGCTTTCCAGATTCCATGATATAATCTCAGCTCAAGGTATTCAGTGCCAAAACACGGAAGAAGGAGCAAGAAATCAAACTCTCCATGTTGACAAGCTTTGCAATGTAATGGACCTAGTAAAGGAGCTGTATTTAAAATCCCGCTTTGTAATAAATCCTCATCTCAGGCCAAAGATAAACTGCAAAGGAGATCTGTAAATGGTCGCCCTGCAGAACGGAGCAAAATTTCCGTCACGGTATGGTGGAGGTTTTATTTGGGGTCCATCTGCACAATATGTAATGATGGCTAAGGTCATCTCTATTTGGAAAGGCTGAAGAGAAGTATAACCAAATCTGTTGAACCTAATTTCGATAATCCACCATACCGGTGTCCTTAGGACAGAGACAAGAAGAAGCTCGTGGCCTACCAAACTTTCCAGATCAACATGAGGAGCCTATTAAACTTGGAGTGGGACACTGTTCCAAATTCCAGGTGTTCCAATAGAAAAACAATCCCTGTGGGCATCCATCCTTCTCATTTCATGGAAGTAGAGGACCATTGTTAGGAGTTTGGGGGATGCACGAGTAAAGCAGGCCAAAATTGATCTGAAAACATGATGTAGGAGATGACCAAGCTGAGCCTGAGGGCAGGGTCAAATGCGTCATTAGCTTGGAGTGTCCATATCCAAGAAAAGCTTAAGATGAACCAAAAGGGTCAGGTTGATCAGTCCTACTGGTTTTGGAACAATATATCCTGACAAACAATGTTATGGGCATGTGCCATGTGCTAGAAACTCCAAAGGGAATGGTGTATCATTAAAATTCCCCAGGAGCGCATAAGGTAAGCTTATGCATCACAGGATAATATTGAACCTATTGGAATATTATTATGCATGCTTCTTTTCCTGTATCTCCTTTCGTTGCTTAATTTTCATTGCTTTGATGGAGAGGCATTTGTTACTCTTGACAAGGAGACAAGGGACAAGACAGTGCTGGAAAATCATGGAAAAATAAAAGAAGACATTGTCATCTAGGTTCAAAGGACATCCGAATGCCAGCTGAGCCACTTCCAGCTAGCTTGACCATTCCTATAAAAAAGACCACACATAGGTCTCCACAAGAGGAGTCAAAGAACAACGTGTGACTTCAGGACCCATGTTACTCTTTGGACATCGTCATGGTTTGTCACCAGCCACCTGCTAGGTCCAAAATTTAGTTGTTGATGCTCTACCACTGAAAAGTTCAGAGAAGAGAATGGACAGCCATTTGTCTGAAATGGTATAGGGCAGGGGTAGGCAACCTTGGCTCTTTTATGTCTCGTGGACTTCAACTCCCAGAATTCCTGAGCCAGCCATGCTGAGGGGAAAGGGAGAGGTTTCCAAGCTGAGCCATGCTGGCTCAGGAATTCTGGGAGTTGAAGTCCACGCGTCATAAAAGAGCCAAGGTTGCCTACCCCTGGTATAGGGTCTCCTGCATGAGCAGGGGGTTGGACTAGAAGACCCCCCAAGGTCCCTTCCAGCTCTGTTCTGATTGACTGATGACTACCTGTATTTGTTTCCTACAATGGTCTGAAATTGCTCTTCACTCTGCACCTTGAGCTCCTGAAATTAAAACTAACTTTTCATGTTGCAGTCGCGACCAAAATTGGCACACCTTGTCCAGCTCAGCTTCTGACACTTTCTTCCTTTCTCTCCCCACCCCCACTGCCCCCCCCGATATCCATGTGTGGAAGTACATATAGAAGCCAGGGCAGGTTTTCCGTCCAATCTTGATGCATTCTTCCATATAATTGCATCAGGAATTCTCTTCCGCCAATGCACAGCAAATGCTTCTGTACCCCTCACTAAATGTTGCCCTTATGAATCTTGATGTAATTATATGAAAGATCACCTCAAGCATGCTTTTTTTTTCAATCATATGTTGAGAAAATTGAGAAGCAGAGAAACCTCAGATCCAGGGAGAGAGTAGCTGCTTTTATGCAGCCTATTTAACCTGGTTAAAGAATTAACCCATTTCTGGATCGGTGTGCAAGATACTGGGGCTTCAGAATCCAAGGAATATTTGCAGATTTTGCTAAGTGGCAAAAAATGAAGCCTTACCCAATTTAGAACAAGTTTAAAACTTAACCTGAAGATTGTAACTGAGTTAATTGTTTTGTGAAGTTAACAGCTACACAAGAATAAGGACAGGGAGGAGTTAATGAGCTTAACTGATTTTCCAGATTCCATTTTAGAGGGGTTTTTTTTAAAAAAAAAACCCTCTACAGACCAAATCTCAGCTTCTTTTATTAAGCATATTCAATAATCAATCAATATTCAATCTTTAAATAATGAAAATAACAGGAAAGGAAGTTTCTGCAGATAAAAGCCTCTCCACAGTTGCTTAATAAGCCAATATTAATTTAGCATTGTTTAGCATGTATAATAAATACTACTATCTTTGGAACTGGATGCTATCTAGCAAAAATTAGGGGAGAGGGAAATGAAATTTATTGTTCTGTGTTATTTATAAGCAGTGTCCGCAAAATGTATCTTACGGTTACAATGAAAATGAATCCCTATGAATTAGCAGAAAGAAATGCTTCAGCTCATGAAATCTTATTGTTTCGTTAACAATTTAGCTAGATACCCAGAGTATTATGAGACATAAATATTCATGTTGTAATAGAGCTATTTCCAGATATCAAAACAGTTTATTTTCTTTAACATCATACATATCCCATATTTTTCTTTATATATCTTTGACTCGCTTTTTGAACTTAGGGTTATTAAATATTATCAGGAGCTTAAATACAAGGAAAAAGAAGATGCTTTATTTTTTTACAAAATTCTTTAATTTTAATTCATGTTCAAAGTTAACAAGCCCTAGAATACGCAATATAATTATTATGCTTATAGGAGTACAGTATCACTCATGACCTTAAAGTTGGTTGTGGATACATGGATATAATCATTGCATTTACACCCTCCTTATCACAATCTTTGTTCTTGACAATTAAGGGGGTTAATTGTCAAAGGGTTAATTGTTAAGGGGGTGCGGGGGATTGGACTAGAAGACCTCCAACGTCCCTTCCAACTCTGTTATTCTGCTAACATTTAATGAAAACACTCCAAGCAATTTCACTTCAGATGACGGACAATCCAACATTAGCTTCCCAGATATTATATTCATATAATCCTTTGGATTATTATATTATAAAAGATTTTTCTTTTATTTATATTGATCAGAGAACTTACGAATCTGCCATGTATAAATCACCAGATAATGTGGGCTACATTATTTGCATAAGTGTTGGCTCAAATAACCACTTTACATTTATTCTTCATAGAATCGCTGACTAGAAAGAGGCTACACTAAGACACATCCACTGTTCCATAAAAGAATCCAATCCACATTAAAGTATCATCAATACCTAACTCACTTAAACACATTCAGGTCCCCAGTAAGAAGCAACGTGGGGCATTATTTACATGAGGAAATATGGGGTCAAGCAGTCTGTTCCACTCATGCAAGGTTGAAACAAGCTACTTTATTGCAATCTACCTATATTACAAGAATCTTCCCAGTCTGCTTACTTTCTATGGGGAATAAATAGATCAGGATTCATGGGACATGGGGAGGAGGGATCAGGCCTATGTCTTTTGTTGCTATGCAAAGATTCAAGCTAATTCCCCACTTGACCCCTTCCTCCCTGCCTGGCTGGTAGTTTTCCAACATATGGGGAGCCAAAGAAGCTTGATAGAAATGGGAAACCATGGGACAGAAACTACAGAATCTTTCAAACCAAAACAAAAACAAAAAGAATAAAAGTTCGGTTGCCTTGACTCAACTTCCAGACAAGTCCACCTGGGTGACTGAGAATCTTCATTGGCACATTACAGAACAGAAAACAAATCCCAACCTCAACGTGAGCTCCAAAGCAAGAGAACTTCTCAAGAAGCTCCTGCAAGCCATCAAGAAGAACAGACCCAGTTCGTTGAGCTTGTCTGTCCATTTCTGTTGGTTTTAGAGTTGTAGGTGGTTTAATTACAGTCCTTTTTGGTTCCTCGGAGATCTCATCAGCATGCATGTTGAAGTAAAGTAGAATCTTCTTTACCCTTGGTTAATCCCGCTTCTGTTGTTTTTTGATCTATGGCAGTGATGGCGAACCTTTTAGAGACCGAGTGCCCAAACCGCAACCCAAAACCCACTTATGCATCGTTGGGTGCCGGGTGGGTGTGGCCCATTGGCTGGGTGTGGCCAATTGGGTGGGCGTGGCTGCGGTGGTAACGGCAGACTGGGTGGGACTAAAAAGTTCAGTGAATCAATTCCAACTTTGCAAGATCTTTTTTTTCCCACGAGAAGTTGAAATTGACTGATTGAACCTTTTTTTTTTTTTTTTGCNCTCAGCTTCTTTTATTAAGCATATTCAATAATCAATCAATATTCAATCTTTAAATAATGAAAATAACAGGAAAGGAAGTTTCTGCAGATAAAAGCCTCTCCACAGTTGCTTAATAAGCCAATATTAATTTAGCATTGTTTAGCATGTATAATAAATACTACTATCTTTGGAACTGGATGCTATCTAGCAAAAATTAGGGAAGAGGGAAATGAAATTTATTGTTCTGTGTTATTTATAAGCAGTGTCCGCAAAATGTATCTTACGGTTACAATGAAAATGAATCCCTATGAATTAGCAGAAAGAAATGCTTCAGCTCATGAAATCTTATTGTTTCGTTAACAATTTAGCTAGATACCCAGAGTATTATGAGACATAAATATTCATGTTCTAATAGAGCTATTTCCAGATATCAAAACAGTTTATTTTCTTTAACATCATACATATCCCATATTTTTCTTTATATATCTTTGACTCGCTTTTTGAACTTAGGGTTATTAAATATTATCAGGAGCTTAAATACAAGGAAAAAAAGATGCTTTATGTTTTTACAGAATTCTTTAATTTTAATTCATGTTCGAAGTTAACAAGCCCTAGAATACGCAATATAATTATTATGCTTATAGGAGTACAGTATCACTCATGACCTTAAAGTTGGTTGTGGATACATGGATATAATCATTGCATTTACACCCTCCTTATCACAATCTTTGTTCTTGACAATTAAGGGGGTTAATTGTTAAGGGGGTGAGGGGGATTGGACTAGAAGACCTCCAAGGTCCCTTCCAACTCTGTTATTCTGCTAACATTTAATGAAAACACTCCAAGAAATTTCACTTCAGATGACGGACAATCCAACATTAGTTTCCCAGATATTATATTCATATAATCCTTTGGATTATTATATTATAAAAGATTTTTTCTTTTATTTATATTGATCAGAGAACTTACGAATCTGCCATGTATAAATCACCAGATAATGTGGGCTACATTATTTGCGTAAGTGTTGGCTCAAATAACCACTTTACATTTATTCTTCATAGAATCGCTGACTAGAAAGAGGCTACACTAAGACACATCCACTGTTCCATAAAAGAATCCAATCCACATTAAAGTATCATCAATACCTAACTCACTTAAACACATTCAGGTCCCCAGTAAGAAGCAACGTGGGGCATTATTTACATGAGGAAATATGGGGTCAAGCAATCTGTTCCACTCATGCAAGGTTGAAACAAGCTACTTTATTGCAATCTACCTATATTACAAGAATCTTCCCAGTCTGCTTACTTTCTATGGGGAATAAATAGATCAGGATTCATGGGACATGGAGAGGAGGGATCAGGCCTATGTCTTTGGTTGCTATGCAAAGATTCAAGCTAATTCCCCACTTGACCCCTTCCTCCCTGCCTGGCTGGTAGTTTCCCAACATATGGGGAGCCAAAGAAGCTTGATAGCAATGGGAAACCATGGGACAGAAACTACAGAATCTTTCAAACCAAAACCAAAACAAAAAGAATAAAAGTTCGGTTGCCTTGACTCAACTTCCAGACAAGTCCACCTGGGTGACTGAGAATCTTCATTGGCACATTACAGAACAGAAAACAAATCCCAACCTCAACGTGAGCTCCAAAGCAAGAGAACTTCTCAAGAAGAAAGTCTTTAAGCTCCTGCAAGCCATCAAGAAGAACAGACCCAGTTCATTGAGCTTGTCTGTCCATTTCTGTTGGTTTTAGAGTTGTAGGTGGTTTAATTACAGTCCTTTTTGGTTCCTCGGAGATCTCATCAGCATGCATGTTGAAGTAAAGTAGAATCTTCTTTACCCTTGGTTAATCCCGCTTCTGTTGTTTTTTGATCTATAGCAGTGATGGCGAACCTTTTAGAGACCGAGTGCCCAAACCGCAACCCAAAACCCACTTATGCATCGTTGGGTGCCGGGTGGGTGTGGCCAATTGGGTGGGCGTGGCTGCGGTGGTAACGGCAGACTGGGTGGGACTAAAAAGTTCAGTGAATCAATTCCAACTTTGCAAGATCTTTTTTTTCCCACGAGAAGTTGAAATTGACTGATTGAACCTTTTTTTTTTTTTTTTGCACACGGCAACGGAGGCCTAAAGCGAACAGGTTTTATAAAACCCAGCTGAAGGCCTAGGACTGGGGCAACGGCACGCGTGCCCACAGAGAGGGCTCTGAGTGCCGCCTCTGGCACCCGTGCCATAGGTTCGCCACCACTGATCTATAGAATGCTCAAATAAAGTCTGAGGGTCAATTTGTAAGTTCAAAGCAGGATTTCTGTTTTTTTATTCCATAGTAAATTCTTTTATTTGCAAACATATTTCATCAGTAGCTTCATAAAGTTTTTCCAGTATGAGCTTATAGTCAAGAGCAGATATCACCACAGACTTCGTTCTGGATCTGAAGGGCCTTTCATGTAACACCATCTGGTAGTTCTCTCTGACAGTTCTGGCCCTTTTTCTTAGGCTCAGCTGGCCAAAACAGCAAGCATCTATGAGCTGTCATTTTAAATGACCCACCATGCCCATAACACGTCTTTGCTCCAGGGCCTTGTGAGAATTCAGCCTGGTAACAGAATGGCCACATAAACGTCCCGTGAAGCTACAGAATAACGTCGGAGCAGAGCACTGCAAGGAATGTGAAGCAACAGCTCGGAAACCTAGCCAAATAGATTGTGGTTTCTAAATAGACACAATACGGCAGTTCCCAGGGTGCTACGGAATTCGTGGCCTTTCTCCAGCATTCAGAGTAGAACTACTCATATTACAGTTAGTCCTCAACTTACGAGGGGTTGCTTAGCAACAGCTCAAAGTCACAATGGACCAAAAAAGATCTCCATTCAAAGTTCTGACCGCCGATACCTCCTCCTGATCCCATGTTGTTCTACAGTAGTCCTGCCTCGGGCATGAAAGCCAACTAGGTGGTTTTGGGCCAGTAACCCTCAGCCCAACCTACCTCAGAAGATCATTGATGTGGGAACATAAGAGGAGGAAGTTGAGTTGGATATTTTCACCGCCTTGAGTTATTTGTAAAAATAATAAAGGCAGGTTACCAATTAAATCAATAAATATAATAAATATAAATGATAGCATGGGCACGAAATGTGGGCCGAAATATAAAACTGGAAGAATGGGAAAGATTATGGAACAGACATTGTCAACTGACATTGTCAACTGCACACAGGGAAAATCAATATAAAATGTTCTGTAGATGGCATTTAACATCGGCGAGATTGGCTAAAATGTACAAAAATATGAATCCGGAATGCTGGAAATGCAAAAATAAGGTGGGAACATTCTATCATATGTGGTGGCTGTGCCCTAAAGCAAAGATTGGGAACGGATAAGGAACTGGATACAGGCGATAACAAAGGTGCAAATTGAACTCAAACCTGAACTATTTCTTTTGAGTATAATAAATTTAAAGATGGAAAAACAACTCCAATACATCATTGTACATATATTAACAGCAGCCCGCATAGTATATGCCCAGTGTTGGAAAGGTGAAAACATACCTACAAATGATATGATTATATATAAAATACTGGAATGCGCGGAAATGAACAAACCTACGCTAGAACTAAAAGACAAGGAGGCAACAGAATTCTACGAGATATGGAACAAATGTTATGATTGGCTAGAGAACAGAGAAACAAAAAGATATGATTGCTAATGTAAATAATTGTAAATAATATATATGAGATGTATAACACAGTACTGTTAAGGAAAAAATGTACTTTTATTTTTATTTTTGTTGTATAGTGAAAAAAGAATAAATAACATTTAAAAAAATAAATAAATCAATAAATAAACATCTGCAAACAGAGGGATCGAAACAACAGCTACCCTAATGTAATGTTGCATTTAGGGGAGATGTTGCTGAGGTTTTTCCCCATCATTAAATAAGAGCATTGCAGCGTTTGGGAGAACTCCAAGCAAACTCTAGTTCTATATCTGAAGCCTCTTGAGTGTTGTGCACAGTACACAGATCTACGCATTTCCCATGCAATTTTAATTCACGTCTCGGGTGCTTGGTGGGAAAAAAAAAAAAGAGAGAGAGACGGTGCTTAACAAGCCCTTGCGCCACAGCCAGCATGTACGGCAACATCAGAAATTGTTTGTAACTGTGTCCCACATCCCACAGGTACATGCAATTTTTCTTCTTGGAGGAAAAGGAGCAGGGAAAGAAAAAGCCGCTTTGATGTTTTGTGGCAGCTGGAGAAGACGGAAGGAAGAGGCGCATCTAAATTCTCCTAGGCACCTTGGAGCAATTCAACGAGTCTTATTCAGGAACTTTCCCTCTTGGGTTCCCAATGCAGCCTAGCAAATTTCGCAATAGCAGGAATGGAGTTCTTTCTTTCTTTCTTTCCTCCTTCCTTCCTTTCCTTCCTTCCTTCCTTCCTTCCTTCCTTCCTTCCTTTCCTTCCTTCCTTCCTTCCTTCCTTCCTTCCTTTCTTTCTTTCTTCCTTTCTTCCTTTCTTCCTTCCTTCCTTCCTTCCTTCCCTCCTTCCTTCCTTCCTTCCATTTATTTATTTATTTATTTATTTATTTATTTATTTATTTATTTATTTATTTATTTATTTATTTATTTATTTATTTATTTTGCAAACAAGCAATCTGTGAAGATAGCAAAATAAATAACAGAGGGAAGCAGAATTCAAGACAGCCTGCTTTGAAACCATCAAGAATATATCAATTGGAAAGTGGCAGAGACTTTTCTCAGAAGATGCTAAAGCATTTGTTTGCTCGTTTTGGTTTTGGTTTTGTTTTGTTTGTTTTTTTTGTTTTATTTTTATTGAGGATTGGCATGGAGTCAATCATGTAATAACTTTCATGTTTCTTTTCTTTTCTTTTCTTTTTTTTCCCTTATGACTGGCTCGGGCTTTCAACGTGCCTTGCAATAGCCCTCCTGAAGTAAGAATCTGGAGCGATTCATTATAACGGGAGCCTATTTTTACAGGAAAGAAAGCTAAAAACTGTTTTATACTGGGCACCATTGTTTCTTTAATCTGTATAGCATTTAAAGGCACTTTAAAAGCTCCTATCACCATGACATCTAATCTTTTCCAATAACAGGCATTTAATGCAGCTTTTAAGTGGCATATTTGAAAGCATTCATGGAAAGCCCCGATAGGCTCCAATTTTTATTTATGGGAGCTGCTTTAATTCTACTCTCTCTCTTTTCTCTCTCTCTCTCTCTCTCTCTTTTCTCTCTCTCTCTGTCTCTCTCTCTTTTTTTCTCTCTCTCTTTCTCTCACTCTCTTTCTCTCTCTCACTCACTCTCACTTTCTCTCTCTCTTTCTCTCTCTCTTTCTTTTGTCTTTCTTTCTCTCTTTCCCTTTCTCTCTCTTTCTTTCTTTCTCTCTCTTTCTCTTTCTCTCTCTTTCTCTTTCTCTCTCTCTCTTTCTCTCTCTCTCTCTCTCTCTCCCTCCCCCTCTCTCTCTCTCCTCTCTCTCTCTTTCTCTTTCTCTCTCTCACTCTTTCTCTCTCTCACTCACTCACTCTCACTTTCTCTCTCTCTTTCTCTCTCTTTCTTTTCTCTTTCTTTCTCTCTTTCTCTTTCTCTCTTTTCTCTCTTTCTTTCTCTCTCTCTCTTTCTCTCTTTCTCTCTCTTTCTCTTTCTCTCTCTTTCTCTCTCTTTCTCTCTCTCTCTCTCTCTCTCTCTCTCTCTTTCTCTTTCACTCATTCACACACACATTTTTTTAGATAACACATTGTTTTGGGTAGACAATGTACACATTCTAAGAAAGGAGCAAGGAGAGACAGATTCCAAGAAATAATATGTAATATCTAAGAGGCTGCCCCAAAGAAGAAGAGGGAGTCAAGCTATTCTCCAAAGCGCCTGAAGGCAGGACAAGAAGCAATGGATGGAAACTAAATGAGGAGAGAAGCAACCTGGAACTAAGGAGAAATTTCTTGACAATTAGCTCAATCTACCAGTGGCACGGTTTTCTTCCAGAGGTTTTGTGGGTGCTCCATCACCAGAGGTTTTCAAGAAGAGACTGGACAGCCATTTGTCTGGAATGATATAGGGTCTCCTGCCCAGGACCCCAAAGTCATTGGACTCATCCTCCTCACAAACTCTATTCCTTTCTAACACTGATGACGTTACATAGTTGGGTCATGAGATGTCTGCAAGAAAACCACCGAGCTCAGAGAGCACCAGGGACCCCTCATTTCATCCCCAAGCTATAAATATTCTCCTTTATTGAAAACAAGCATGCTTGCTTACGTGTTAACCTTAAGGCAGAAAGATGTTTTAATGAAATGAGAGCTGCCTATTCTACTCACTCCTTCCCAAACCCATAAAAGTTCGTTCGTTCGTTCGTTCGTTCGTTCGTTCGTTCGTTCTCTCTCTCTCTCTCTCTCTCTCTCTCTCTCTCTCTCTCTCTCTCTCTCTCTCTCAAAACCCCTCTTCTGCAGCTTAGTCGTCTCATCAATTGAGGCCACCCTTCATTCTGTTGAGTTTTGCCTTCACCTTGCCTTCCCTTTTGATTTTTCCCTCCTCCCTGTTTCCAATTCCTGTTCTTAGAATGTCCGTAGAAGGCATTTTCACCTTACAGAGCTAATGTAATTGTCCCCATCAAAACTAAGTGACAATACAATGCCACTTAAAGGGTTTTTTTGTTTTTGATTCAAAGCCTCTGCCCGCAATTCTAGGAGCCAGGAAAATCTTCAAGTGTTGCCTAGAAGCTATCAAAGAGGTGGTTACCGATGCAGCAAGGCCTCTTAAAACTGTTGAAACAATTGCAAGAGGCCTGCGAGAAAAGAAAGCCGGGTAGCTCTTTTGCTTTTAGAACTGTGTGAGTATATTACTTTATAGAGCAGCTTCAAAAGAGGGCTTCATGTAAGCCATCAAAGCACAGCAGCCTTTTGAAGATCTGCACAACTCTAATAGTTAAAGCAGCGTGGACTTGCCTTGTGTTTCCCCCACACACACATACACACACACCCTGTGGAGTTATTTAGAGGGAAAATGTAATGCAATTTAGTGCCAGGTTAAGTAATATCTAGCTCTTCCTTTCTGGGGAGGGGTGTGTGTGTGTGTGTGTGTGTGTGTGTGTGTGTGTGTGTGTGTGTCTGGACAATATCACAATCACCAGGAGGCTTCCTTGCAATCCATCGTTCTCAACTTTTCAGAGATTCCTGCTATTCCTATCGTTAGGAAATGGAGCTTTTATTTTTCCTTGAATATTTTCTAGAGCAGGATTGGGCAAAAGAGTCTCTGTTTTGTTTTTCCAGCACCCTCACCAAAATTTAATAGCAAAATGTGGAGTAATACCAGCATGCTTTCTTTACCTATCTTTAGGAGGAAATGACATTAAGTGGATTAAGTGTCTAGAAGCCTTAAAAGCCTTATATTAGAAAGTTATGAAAAAAAGGATAAGATGGCCTAGATTTCAACCTACTCCCCTGTTGGGAAATTATTCTCCCCTTTAAAATGTAAAGCTAAAAATGTGGCCTTCGCAACGAAAGAGTAGAGGCTTTGGAAACAGAGCAGACAGCGTAATGATTCCTGCTGAATCAGTTTAGATCTGGACTCTGTATAGTTAGGGCTGCCAGAATCCAGGAAGCTACTAGATCAGGAGTCTTCAAACTTGGCAACTTTAAGACTTGTGGACTTCAACTCCCAGAATTCCCCAGCCAGCATGGCTGACTGGGGAATTTCAGGAGTTCAAGTCCACAAATCTTAAAGTTGCTAAGTTTGGAGACCCCTGCACTAGATTGTAGCAAAGGTTTCTTTGCTGCAATCTAGGAGTCATCCAGATGTTTGTAGCCCAAATAGGGTCATCTACCTATATTTCTAGATAGTGCCTTCAGATATTGCCTACCTATATTTCAGATAGTGCCTACCTATATTTCTAGATAGTGCCTTGGACTCTTCATGATTCCCGCTGTAGTTTTCTTGGTGGCATTTTTTGGAAATAGGTATCCTTTTATGCTTTCTTCCCGGGGCTGAGAAAGAAGGACCAAGATCACCCCATCTGGCTTTGTATCTAAGGTAGAAGTACAGTTCACAATCTCCTGGTTTCTGGACAGATATTTCCATCCCTACATCCAACGGGCTTTCTCTATGTTTGTTACTTCTGTACTAATTAGAATTGTCCGGGTCATCTGCATGCTGCAGAGTTAATGCAACATATAGGTCCATGGTGGCGAACCTATGGCACGCGTGCCACAAGTGGCACGCAGAGCCCTCTCTGTAGGCACACGTGCCGTCACCCCAGTCCTAGGCCTTCAGCTGGGTTTCATAAAACCTTTTCGCTTTAGGCCTCCACCGCTGTGCGCCCAAAAAAAAAGGTTCAATCAATCAATCAATTTCAACTTCTTGCGGGGAAAAAAAAGATCTCGCAAAGTTGGAATTGATTGAACTTTTTAGTCCCACCCAGTCTGCCATTACCACTGCAGCCATGCCCACCCAGTGGGCCACACCCACCCAGTGGACCACACCCACCCAATGGTCCATGCCCACCCGGCACCCGATGATACGTAAGTGGGTTTTGGGTTGCAGTTTGGGCACTCGGTCTCTAAAAGTTTCGCCATCACTGACATAGGTTGACCCAAAGAGCATTTCTTCACAAGGTCAGGGGGAGGTCTCCTTGGCCATATGGACCACAAGCTGTTCTAATTTCAACCTAGTCCTGCAAAGGAGGAGAACAGATAATCTACGAATAGGCGCTCGTGTGAGGGTGAAGAATAATGTGATTCCAGATAATTGACGATTTGCCTCAGCAGTTCTGAAGAGAAATTCATTATCTACATCCTCAGGAAAGCCCAGTTAAGGAAAATTAACCCACAAAATAAAGGATATCACAGAACAGGAGCATTCTTTCAGAAGGTTACATGAGGGGCTATTATAAATCCTTTCTACATTTTCCAAGGAGACCTGAAAAACATCTCAATCATGCTTTAAATGGGACACCACAGTAGCCTCTGTGTGATAAATCTCTACCCCATTTGAAGCATCAGGAAAGCATGCACTTCAAAGCAAGAAATTGGTCAAAATTGCTACTGTTGCCTGTGGTTTCAGTTCTCTCCCAGTCTGCCTTGCTGGGTAAATCCAAATTTTACACAGAATTTGCCTATAAAGTAGAAATACTTATTTAAATTCATAGAGGAGCTGTCCAGCAGCTAAGTATTAAAAAAAAAAACTAGTTAGCGGTTCTCTGCTCCTTCTCCTTCTTGGCTTTAGATTATAGCCATGATCCAGAACTTGATTCTTGCTGGCAAGTAGAACTTGGGGTCTCTGCTCTCTGCTCCTTCTCTTTCTTGACTTTGGATTATGGCCATGATCTAGAACAGGGGTGTCAAACTGCTGGCCCGCGGGCCGGATGCGTCACACCAAAATCGCGCCCACCCCATTGCTGACAATGGGAAAAAAGTCACGATACGTCGCGACACATCAAGTGACGTCGCAAGTTTGACATCCCTGATCTAGAACTTGATTCTTGCTTGCAAGTAGGATTGTGGGGGAAATTCAGTGTATAACTACCAGCATACGGACGCTGTCCCGTTCTGTTTCCAGTTTTGTGTTATCCTTTCAAATCCATTTCTCTGAAAGGGCCCCTAGATTTCACCAGACTCTTCTTGGGGTCCACAGCCCCTCCCCAAATTAAGAATCCCTGCTTTAACTAGGAGACCATTTCAGGAAAGCTATTAATTTCTCTGATACCAAGCAGTGCTTCTTAATCTTGGTAGCTTCAAGATGTGTGGACTTCAACTCCCAGAATTTTTGGCTGGGGAATTCTGGGAGTTGAAGTCCACGCATCTTAAAACTGCCAAAGCTGAGAGTTGCTGAGCTACAGAGAGGTAAAAATACTCCTCATCTCTGATTATTTCCCAGTTCTGGGGGATTTGCTATTAGAAAAATAGTCCTGGGACATCGTTATTTACCAGTTCTCCATTTCCACTCAGAATTCACAAGTTCCTTCTCCATCTTGGAGAAAGTCAACGAAAATAAAACATGTTTGCAGGTTGAGCTATTTGGGAGTGTGGGACCTGAGCCACAGGTGAGCCAGGGAGCACGCCTCTAATCCTAGCTAAGACTAGGCCCAAACCATTTTCAGAGGATGTTGGCAACACTGGGCGGGTAATTCACAAGTTGGTCAAGTGGCATTTGTCTTTATTACACCATTTGTTAAAAGGACAAAACACTGTGATTGGCACCATTTCTGCTCATATTTTTAAATGTTTGGCAGGCTGGTGTTCAGAATATCAGTCTGAGGTAACATAATGTGATCCAAGCCATTGTTTGCAAAGAAATAAAAATGGCCCTCACCACCTGCTGATATCCGTATTAGTCATGCAGAAATGCAGATGAGTTTTCAAGGGACACCGTCTCTTTAAGGCAGAGGTCCCCAACCTTTTGGGCACCACCAGGGACCGGTTCCATGGAGAAAGGTTTTTCCACGGACCAGAGAGTGCGTGGTTTTGTATGCTGCCTGCATCCCACGGATGGGGCTTTGCTTGTTTGTGCAGCCCGGTTGCTGGCAATGCCGTGGCCCGGTGCCAGTCCATGGACCGGCGGTTGGGGACCCCTGCTTTAACGGACAGCTGTAGCTGTAGGGTGCTGTTTTCAGAAACATTAAAAAAATCCAGAACAAAAAGAAAATAAATAAAACAATTACAAAAGCATCGAAAGGAACAAGAGCATTAAAATTATACACAGGTAGTCCTCGATTGGGACCAGATTTTCTGCTGCTGTTGCTAAATGAGTCAAACCTGATTTTACAACTTCTTGCCAGGATTAAGTAAATCACTGCCACTGTTAAGGGAATCACCTAGTCATTAAATGAATTTTTTTCCCCTCTTGAGTTTGCTTGGGGAAGGTCGCAAATAGTGACCACATGATTCTGGAATCATGCAATGGTAATCAATACATGCAGGGTCGCCAAGCACCTGAATTTTGATCACCTGTCACGGAGGATGCTGCGGTGGTTGTAAATGTGAGGACCACTTGTAAGTCACTTTGGTCAGTGCCACTGTAACTTTTAATGGATGTTAAACCAAAATTTGTGAGTTGAGGGCTAGCTATATATGGAAGGAGGGACAAATAGATTCATGCATATGCAGATGACCTTTATATAGATGACCTTTATATAACAGCTTAATAAATGATCCTATTTGTTTAAAATCATCCATATAAATGTGAAAGAGAAGGGTCTGGGCCAACCTATCTAACATCTATCAAACTTTTGGGGACAGCCCCCAAAAGCTATTCCAAGTCCCCAGTTGTTGTCAAACAGGTTGTTTTCTTAAATGCACCCTTTTTTAGCTTCTGTGCTTGGTTTAAAAAAAGGAGAATTACTTCAGCAAGAATTTCCCAGAAGCAGCCCAAACCTAACCAACCAATCTTCTAAATTCCTAGGGCCCTTTTTGCTTGTACCTCTACAATACGTTGTTCGCCAGTTGGCTGCAGATAACAAGATCCTCTGGGTAGAATGGACCAGCGTTTTCCAAAACCTCTATTTTGTTTTATTTCTCCCTTTTCAATCATTGCACCTTAGCCATGAGCCCAAAGCTCTGAATTTCTCACAGATGACACAATACGGTCCAGTGGCTAGCTAATTTTTCCTCTCCGTAAAAACAAGAATGATGTGGAAACTAATGGGATAAAGATAAGGATGTTTTGCATGCTAAAAGCTTCTTTAGTTGTTACATGGATGTCTAGGGAATATGTACAACTCCCAGGAGACACTTTTTGTTGTTGTTATTCCTAGAATTGGATACAGATGTTCCATTTTGTCAATCCGAAACCCTTTGGAACTCAAGGCCTAGCTTCATTTCAGCCTGGCCAAATCTGCCATCAACGATGAACCTCTGTTGACTATCACATCTCATTAAGTTCCTGATACAGGTTGTCCTCGATTTACAACTGCAATGGGGTCCATATTTCTGTGGTTAAGTGAGACAGTTGTTAACTGAGCTTTGCCCCATTTTACGAGCTTTCCTGCCATAGTTGTTAAGTGAATCACTACAGTTGTTAAGTTAGTAACACAACTGTTAAGTGCAGCTGGTTTCTCTGTTGTCTTTGCTTGTGAGAAGGTCACAAAAGGGGATCACATGACCCCGGGACACGGCGACCGTCATAAATATGAGTCAGTTGCCAAGCGTCTGGATTCTGATCACGTGACCCTGGGTGTTGTGTTTTCGGTTCGTCGGCAATTGATGAAGACACATGGTGAAAACAACAAGCTCTTTATTTCTCTCTCCTACAGCCAAGCAAGCAGCAAAAGGCACGCAGGCCTTTTATAGTGCCTGAAACTCGGACAGTGTGAACCAATAGGAATTGACCATTTTCACGCCTTGCGCATGCGCACAAGGCTGGCGCCACCCTGTCTGGTCCCGGGCAGCTTTTGGATTGCCCAGGACCATTTGCAACAATTCTGAGCCTGCTTTCAGCTCTTGCAGGCTCAGGACACAACACTGGGGATGCTGCAACAGCTGTAAGGGTGAAAAACGGTCATAAGTCCCTTTTTTCAGTGCCGTAGCAACTTTGAACGCTCACTAAATGAACTGTTGTCAATGAACTGGACTTACAACCCTACTGTATATCTCTCATAGCTTGTCTACCATAGCTCAAAGTGGCAAAAGCAAGATAGCCACTTGGAGGCATCTTTCGAAGCCGGTGTCCAGGGGCTTCTCCTTTCCAATTCTTTGGAGGAAGAAGTTTCCAGCCTCCTTTAATTGTATCTCAGTTGGTAAACCCGGTAAGATTCTTCGGCAGAGGGAAATCCTATAATGTCATTTGCAGTTCTTCACCTCTCCGTGATCACCTCATAATAGCTTTGGGCCAAGGTTGAGTAAATCAATAGAGCTACATCAATCCATGCCTGGCTATTAATAGATTTATAGCAGCCCTGTTTATTTCTTCTTCCCATTGTTATTGCTGGCCGTGCCAAATGCAATAACAGGAGGGGGCCGGGTGACTAGATCCCGAACTTTTCCCACACATCAGGAGCAGCTGATTGCTCAATACAGGTTTAGGACAATTTTATGCAACGTTGGCAACGTGATCCTTACAAACGCAAGAGTGAGGCAGCTACAAAAAAAAAACAAAACACCACCTTCCTTGCATGCTCTGAAGGTCTGTAAGCTTCTTTGCCCAAATCTGACGCCACTCCCTGAGAATTAATTTAGACTGATTTACAAGATGAAACATCTGCATTTATAGCTCTCGTGTTGTTATTCTGCATTATGACTGCAAGTGGAGCCTTAATTGCCTTCCTTGTTATCCGTTATCTAAGGACTTTTCTGAGATATTCTATAATGAAAGGACTATTCAGATCATATCTTGAGTAGCATTAATGGTCTGAGCTAGTTGGATGTGTAAAGAAAAGGATGTGGGAAGTTAAAAAAAAAAACACTCAAGAGGATAGAATTGTTTGAGAGTGTACGTTGTTCAAGAACGTCAAAGCGCCACAAATGAATGCTGATTTTCTGCACTACAGCGTTCAGAAAGCATGTGTGCTTGCTCTCTCTCTTTTTCTCTTGACCCCATACAAGTGGGTGATGATTTGTATCAATAGAAGTGTTTAAAATAGTGTTAATTCAAATAGCAAAATGGATAGACTCAGTTACAACAGTGATGGGTGCACTGTCTGTCTGAAGGACCATGTTGGGCCCAGGTCAATATAATAATAATAGTAAAGTTGGAAGGGACCTTGGAGGTCATCTAGTCCAACCCCCTGCTCAGGCAGGAAACCCTATACCATTTCAGACAAATGGCTGTCCAGTCTCTTCTTAAACACTTCCAGGGTTGGAGCATTCACTGCTTCTGGAGGCAGGCTGTTCCACTGGTTAATTGTTCTCACTGTCAGGAAGTTTCTCCTTAGTTCCAGGTTGCTTCTCTCCTTGATTAGTTTCCATCTGTTGCTTCTTGTCCTGTCTTCAGGCGCTTTGGAAAAGAGCTTGACTCCCTCTTCTTTGGGATAGCCCCTGAGATACTGGAACACTGCTATCATGTCCCCCCTTGTCCTTCTCTTGATTAAACTAGATATACCCAATTCCAGCAACTGTTCTTTATATGTTATAGCCTTCAGTCCCCTGATCATCTTTGGAGAAGATTTATCTATGTGGTCATCAAGAGGTGACATTGACTTGATGGCATATGATCAACCAAGCAATCAATCAACCAACCAGTAAGATGTTTACTCATAGCTTCTTGATTTGGACTCAAGCTCCTCATTGCTTTGTTAACAGATCTATTTGTCTTGACTTTCTACAGCCCTACGTTGGCTCTTGGGTTGAGAGAAAGACTAGCACAATTCCCCAGAGACCTTTTTTGGATGAGCGTCTCCTCACTCCTAGACTAACATCTTCACCCCACTGTTACATCTGCCATGAAATGATACCATCTCTTACAGGAACATGGTACCATCTTGGCTACATAAAGTTCAGTGTAGGAGATGACCAGGGCAATCCTGAGGAAGGGGTCAAACACATCATCAGTCATGAGTCTCTGCGCAGCCACAAGAGATCTAAGCTAGGCCTTGAGTTCCAAAGGTTTTCGGATTGACAAAATGGAACATCTGTGTCCAATTCTAGGAATAACAACAACAAAAAATGTCTCCTGGGAGTTGTACATATTCCCTAGAATGAAATAGAAATAGAAATAGAAATAGAAATAGAAATAGAAATAGAAATAGAAATAGAAATAGAAATAGAAATAATAGAAATAGAAATAGAAATAGAAATAGAAATAGAAATAGAATGGAATGGAATGGAATGGAATAGAAATCGAATCGAATCGAATCGAATAGAATAGAATAGAATAGAATAGAATAGAATAGAATAGAATAGAATAGAATAGAAGCTGGAAGGGACCTTGGAGGTCTTCTAGTCCAGCCCCCTGCTCAAGCAGGAGAACCTACACCATCTCAGACAGGTGATTGTCCAGTCTCTTCTTAAAAACCTCCAGTGATGGAGCGCCCACGATTTCTGGAGGCAAGCTGTTCCACTGGTTGATTGTCCTCACTGTCAGGAAGTTTCTCCTTAATTCCAGGTTGCTTCTCTCTTTGGTCAGCTTCCAACCATTGTTTCTCATCCTTCCCTCTGGTGTTAGTAACCTGGTTGTTAAGTGAATCTGGCTTCCCCCATTGACTTTGCTTTGTCAAAAGGTCACAGAAGGGGATCGCATGATCCTGGAACACAGGAACGGTCATAAGTATGAACCAGTTGCCAAGCCTCTGAATTTTGATCACGTGACACTGGGGATGCTGCAAAGGTCATAAGTCCCTTTTTTCAGTGCCTTTATGACTTTGAACAGTCACTAAATGGACTGTTGTAAGTTGAGGGCTACCTGTACGTTTTGCTAGAAATTAGAAACTATTATATATTTCCTGAGTGCCATCTGACATATTCAGAAAACCCAACCTATACTATAGAACGGGGTCGCCAAAGCCCTAGAAGAAAAAGAGCCAATTATGACTTCTCTAAATATAAATATATGTATTTTTGTGTATGTGTGAGATATTTTTGGTTATAATGGCCCCGGAAAAGCCAGCCTTATCAAATAACCATTTCTGAATTAGAAACTGAAGTGAGGAGCATCCAGAAGAGCCCTACAGTAAATAATTTTGAATTTGCATACCTTTTAAGTAAATTAACCTGCTCATATGCATAATTGCTTCTTTCTGGGCCAGTGCAGATAGATATAATTATGGCGATTGAAGGAAAAAGGGGGGAAAATTCTAGCCAAGAGGCAGGATTATTATTTTTTTTGCGCAACGGTTTTCCTATTCTTTAATATTTTGAAGGTTACTCCACCAGCCTTTTAGCTTTTAATTAAAGGTAAGCTATCATGATGGAATGTATCCACCATGCTGAATTGCTGCCAAAGCTCTTTATTTTTGTAAAAAATGAGAGAGACAGAGAGAGAGAGAGACAGAGAGAGAGAGACAGAGAGACAGAGAGACAGAGAGAGAGAGAGAGAGAGAGAGAGAGAGAGAGAGAGAGACAGAGAGAGAGACAGAGACAGAGACAGAGACAGAGACAGAGACAGAGACAGAGACAGAGAGACAGAGAGACAGAGACACACACACACAGAGAGAGAGAGAGAGAGAGAGAGAGAGAGAGAGAGAGAGAGAGAGAGAGAGAGAGAGAGAGAGAGAGAGAGAGAGAGAGAGAGAGAGAGAGAGAGAGAGACTCCATTATCTTGCATCCAGTTCAGAATCCCTGCAATTATTTCAGAATAAAATATGCAACCTGGCACTATAATGAAAGAGTTTGAACGAGATTTAGATAAGTGGTGTCAAGTGTACAGCCTACCTTAATGTGTAAATTTCAGCCTCTTCACATTTCCTCAAACTCCATGACATGACTGGTAGTTAAACCCAATATGAGATCAGTAGATCACAGAAGAGATACTATGGTTGGTTTCTCTTACGTTTTGAAGGCTTGTTACTCATTGACAAGCTTCAAGGAGCCACCGTTGATAATTTTAACCCCACCTGAAGGTTGAGGTTTCTGCAAGGCTGACAGGGATTCCCACAAATCACTACAAGCAAGAGAAGAGAATATTTGAACCATCAAGCAATAAACAACAGCCTGATCAAGGAATCATGAAGAATCCTTGACAGGGCAAGCCACTTGTATAGAAACAGACAGCAAACCCCTATGCTTGAAGACTAATGATGTTATCTAGTTGGATAACGGAATGTCTGCAAGAAAAGAACCAAGGTCAAAGAGCACCAAGGACCCCACAGTCATTGTTCACCTCTTCCTCCGGATCCTCTTCTCCTCCTCCTCCTCCTCTCTGCAAAACCCCATTCCCTTCTAGCACTGATAATGTTACCTAGTTGGGTAATGAAACATCTGCAAGGAAAGAATCAAGCTCCGAGAGCACCAAGGACTTCACAGCCATTACTATCAATTGGTCAATCAATCAATCAATCAATCAATCAATCTTGTCTTTCTTTTAGGAACCATTAGATCTTTTAAGTCCAAGGAATCTAGTAAGGCTCAGAAGATTCCACAGGGAGAGACCAAGGGTGATAGCTTCTCGTTCCTTTCTTCTAAACTTGGTGGGGCAGCCAAAGAACATTCAGACTGAGATGTGTTTGAATATTAGCATATTAGATGGTTTGATCTCTGAGCTTGTGTCAGAATCCAATTATATTTCAATTCTAGCTACCTACTCTGAAAAAAGTTCCATTTCTTACTCTTTGTGGATTCTGTCATACTACAAAAGGGGAGGAGGGAGCAAGGGGGTTTATGACTCTCACTTCCTTCATTTAAACTACAAAGGACTGGATGTGATTCTTATCAAGAGGACTGACCATAACAATATGGCCATAGCCTTTCATCTACTCTCTCTCTGAAGTCTCCCTTCTGCCAGCAATGAGGAAAAAGGGGTGGAAATGTAACGCCTGGGATCGTTGCTGGAAGGACGGTGGGGTGGTGGCTGCTTGGGAACACTTAAAACATTGAATGGTAGGGGTTGGCCCCTCGGATCCTGTCTAGAACGCCTGCAACCATCTTCTCTTAATAAAGATGCCTGTTGGAAGAGATATTCCAAGAGTTCTGTCTTCTTAAGATGTAAAGTGGCAGCTCGGCAGGGTCCCCCCAAATGGAGATGAAACATTGGCATCCAAAGCGCCAAGCTCGGAGGTCAAACCGACAGCCCAACATTCAGATTGTTGGGGACCTCCGGAGACAAAGGGTCATCATTTGATTCCAGAGGCTTTTCTTAGCTTAAGGGACACACTTAAAAAAACAACAACTAGGCCCCTCTCTCTTTAAATGGGAAGATCTCATGCAGTCCTTTCTTCCCCACCTTTGGCGAGCATGTACGTATGTGTGTGAAATTAGTTTTGCATCCCTCATTTCTCCCGAGGAGAAAAAAAAATCCCATCAGCTTAGAGCAGATTTATACGGCAGACAATTGCCCGGTTGATTAATACCTGGAGAGACCCTGGCTTTCAGGATATCATCTGCAGGCTGACAAACAATTTATGATCAAGCACCTAATTGCTTCTAATCGGATCTATCCTTGTAACAAGGCAAGCGATGATCAGCTTGGATGACTTTGGCTGTCGTTCCATTAAGGTGATTTGTTTTTAATATCTACCATCTCCAGTCAAATGTTGTTCAGATACCTGAGCATTACAGAGCTTTCTCTTTTGCCAGCTGGTACAGCTAAGAGCAAAACCGAAAGGTGGGTACGGTCAGACTCCTTGTTTTAGCAATGTTTTTCCCCCTACCTGTCCTTATCTCAACCATTGTTAGATAGATGTGCTATGTCGCTATGGGAGATCAGCGGAACTGACCTTCTACATTATGCTTTATAACAGCGTTTTTCAAACAAAGATGATNCCTAGAACTAAGGAGAAACTTCCTGACAGTTAGAACAATTAACCAGTGGAACAACCTGCCTCCAGAAGCGGTGAATGCTCCAACACTGGAAGTTTTTAAGAAGAGACTGGACAGCCATTTGTCCGAAATGGTATAGGGTTTCCTGCCTGAGCAGGGGGTTGGACTAGATGACCTCCAAGGTCCCTTCCAACTTTTTATTGTTGTTGTTGTTGTTGTTGTTGTTGTTGTTATTATTATTATTATTATTATTATTATTATTATTATTATTATTATTATTATTATTATTATTATTATTATTATAAACTTGGCTATATTAAGATGAGTGGACTTCAGTTTCGAGAATTCCCCAGCCAGTTATGCTGACCGGGGAATTCTGGGAGTTGAAATCCATACACTTTAACGTCGCTAAGTTTGGAAAACACTGCTTTATACTTTATTACTTAGCTGTGTTCCCTGTCAATCAGAAACTCTGAAACTGTTCTTCACTTCAGGCTTATAGCCTGCTTGTCAAATGCCCAGGCGTCTTCCATGTAAAATGTATTGTACTGAGGTAATAAATAAATCACTCTTCCGTGTTCTATTTTTAATTTTGAAAGATGTTGATGTCTTAAAAACAAAACAAAAACAAGAATGCAATTTCTTTCCTTCCCCCAGGTTGCTCTTCTTTGGCATTTCATCAAAGTACCTCTTTCCTTATTGTCACTTTTTTCTTCCCTCTCCAAAAGATGGGAGGCACATTTGGTTTCAACCCACTTAGGAAGGTTTTTAAACCTCTATAAGGAAAGGGGTAAGAGATTCATATTTTTCAGTCTTTTAATTGCATTTCTTTTTCTTTTAAGGAAGGGCACCTTTTCAATAATTGAATTCCAGTAGGAAAGTTGCCCTCCAGAAGATATATGCTGGTAAGGAGAAACTTGAAATGACTTTTTTTAAAAAAAAATATTATTCTGTTCAAATGTTCAAGCCATCCCATATGCCCTGGGCTCAGTTTGATTGCCGTGAGTATTAACACTCTGAAATTTGCATTAACCCTTTTTCTACAAGACTATTAGACTGTGACTACCCCTAGATTGAATTTGATAGAGAAGAAATCATATGGCTTAGCTAAGGGGGGCAAAAGTCCCGGGTCAAAGAACTGGGGACCTTTTATCGGATACAACAATCAAAGAACACCAAGGTCTCCACACAATAATCAGAGAAAGTGAAAGAACATAGACCATAGATAATAATAAAAGGATAGGAAGAGACCTTGGAGGTCTTCTAGTCCAACCCCCTTCTCAAGTAGAAAACTCTATACCATTTCAGACAAATGCCTGTCCAGTCTCTTCTTGAAAATCTCCAGTGATGGAGCACCGACACCTTCTGAAGGCAAGCTGTTCCACTGATTAATTGTTCTCACTGTCAGGAAATTTCTTCTTAGTTCTAGGTTGCATCTCTCTCTCATGATCTTCTACCCATTACTTCTTGTCCTGCCCTCAAGTGCTTTGGAGAATGGGTTGATCCCCTGTTCTCTGTGGCAGCCCCTCAAATATTGGAAGGCTGCTAACACGTCATCAATAGTCGCCCGTTCCCTCAATCGTTCATCGTATGCTTTAGCCTCCAGATGCCTTGCCATCTTTATTGCTCTTCTCCGCATTCTTTCGAGGGTCTCAACATCTTTTTTTTTGTATTGTGATGACCAGAACTGGGTTCAGTTTTCAAATGAATCCCACCAGTGCAATCTAAAGCAGTACTACCACTTGACTTCAACAGATCTTGAAATTACTCCTCTGTTGATGCAGCCTAAGACCGCCTTAGGTCTTGAATTGCCTCTGACTCCTTTGGACTGCACCCCTCCTTCCTTTGGATCTGCCTCCTTACTACATTCCATCACAATAAGCTTCGCTGACCTCTGTAAACAATTGTTTACCTGTTACAGCAAGCCATGATTTGCTTCAATGCATGAATGGATCAAGCCATAGTCACAGCTTGGCTTCATTAAGTCAAAGAAATGGCAATACAGCTAAAAGCAGTGTATACATCCAGCTAGTCACTTCATTGCTACAGGCACTTCATCAACATATAAGGAACGGTTGCTGGAATTGGGTATGTCTAGTTTAACGAAGAGAAGGACGAGGGGGACATGATAGCCGCGTTCCAATATCTCAGGGGTTGCCACAAAGAAGAGGGAGTCAAGCTATTCTCCAAAGCGCCTGAAGGCAGGACAAGAAGCAACAAATGGAAACTAATCAAGGAGAGAAGCAACCTAGAACTAAGGAGAAACTTCCTGACAGTTGGAACAATTAACCAGTGGAACAACCTGCCTCCAGAAGCGGTGAATGCTCCAACAATGGAAGTTTTTAAGAAGAGACTGGACAGCCATTTGTCTGAAATGGTACTATAGGGTTTCCTGCCTGAGCAGGGGGTTGGACTAGATGACCTCCAAGAACCCTTCCAACTCTATTATTATTATTATTATTATTATTATTATTATTATTATTATTATTATTATTATTATTATTATTATTATTATTATTATTATGGTTTGTTGCAGCTGTAATTGGTGGAAGATATAAGGATGTGTTAAGCTATTGTGGATGAATTCACCCATCATAGTAAGCTGAAATTAGTCAAAATAACTGTGAGGTTTCATGCAGGTTGTAAAGCATTTTCTGCCATTTGATTTCTCGATCCAGGTCAATTTTCCAAAAGCAAAATACCGAAGGATTCTCAAGTGAAATTTATCGACTGTGTTTGTCACACAGGAAACTTAAAGGGTAGGCGAGAGAGAGAGAGAAAAAAAATATGCATTAGGTTATAATTGTGGCATCCATCTTTCGCATGAACTTATTTAAATACCAAAGCAATAGAAGATTCCGGTGTTGTCACAAAGCATATCTAAATACAGTAATTTCATCAAATTATAAGTAATTTTCCCTTGAAAAGAAAGTCTTCTGCTGTTTGGGAAAAATAGAAAGGAAAAACAAGTACAGTTATTAGCACCCATTTTAGGAATATAATCCCACACAGACGTAGAGCTCAAGTGTTGTCATTAAGAAGAAATGATTTAATCACAGATATGTCTGCTTCTAAAGTCACAGTCCTAGATTCTTCAGCCTGCTTATTTTTTTCTCTCTTTCCAAAGTTTATATTTGTTGCGGCTTCACATCTCCGGGGGGACTGATCAGAGAATTAAGGATCTTTTCCACGTAGGTGTATTTCATAAACGTCTCACCAAAGCACTTATAGGTCTTTCTTCAGTTGAGGGCATTAGAAGGAGAGAAGGAAGGGCATCTGATTAGAACTTGGAAAAGAACCAGCCTCTGGAGTAGGAGTTTATTACGTGCATATGTGGAAACAAAAGAGAATGTCCTATGTTTAGCTTTAAATGACTATCATGCTTACTTTTATGCGTAAGTGATCAGAATAACAGAATAACAGAGTTGGAAGGGACCCTAAAGGTCTTCCAATCCAACCTCCTGCTATCTATCTATCTATCTATCTATCTATCTATCTATCTATCTATCTATCTATCTATCTATCTATCTATCTATCTATCTATCTATCTATCTACCTACCTACCTACCTACCTACCTACCTACCTACCTACCTACCTATCATCTCAGGGGTAGGCAACCTTGGCTCTTTTATGACTCGTGGACTTCAACTCCCAGAATTTTGGAGTTGAAGTCCATGAGTCATAAAAGAGCCAAGGTTGCCTACCCCTGATCTATCTATCTATCTATCTATCTATCTATCTATCTATCTATCTATCTATCTATCTATCTATCTATCTATCTATCTATCTATCTATCTATCTATCTATCTATCTATCTATCTATCTATCATCTATCATCTATCATCTATCTATCTATCTATCTACCTATCTACCTATCTACCTATCTACCTACCTACCTACCTATCTATCTATCTATCATCTCAGGGGTAGGCAACCTTGGCTCTTTTATGACTCGTGGACTTCAACTCCCAGAATTTTGGAGTTAAAGTCCATGAGTCATAAAAGAGCCAAGGTTGCCTACCCCTGATCTATCTATCTATCTATCTATCTATCTATCTATCTATCTATCTATCTATCTATCTATCTATCTATCTATCTATCTATCTACCTACCTACCTACCTACCTACCTACCTACCTATCGCCACCTGAAGATGTGTTGGCTTCAACACCCAGTTGACTTCATTAAACTGGACATACCCAATTCCAGCAACCGCTCCTTATATGTTTTAGCCTCCAGTCCCCTGATCATCTTTGTTGCTCTTCTCTGCACTCTTTCTAGAGTCTCAACATCTTTTTTACATTGGTCACCACCATTGAAGATATTACCTACTTGGCTAATGAATTGCCTGCCAGCCAACAATCAAGCCTTGAGCTACAAATATTCTCTATTATTATGGGGAATATTTATCATTGGGGTCCACTGTGAGCTTGGTGGTTTTCTTGCAGACATTTCATTACCCAACCATGTAACATCATCCGGCACAAACTAAGTTTCTTGACACCCTAATCTAGCCACTATTTGGCCCTGGGCTTTATTTGTCTGAGTGCAGATCCCGCAAAACATAGTTGGAATTTATTTCGGGGGCTACCCATATGAGATTTTCCTGTCACTGGCCTATCTTTTACATTAGAAGATTACCCTGTCAACAGAGTGAGCAGCTAACAGCCTTTATTAAAATAAGAGGTGCTTTTCATGCAGCGTTAATGGAAGCTGCCATTTGAAAAATGATGAATATGTGTTCAAAACAGAAATCATTAAAAGAGCAGTGTTCCTTTGAGCAGGATTTTGCCAGTCACCTTCATTTTTTTCCAGCTGCTCCATATCACTGTTAACCTCTCTGGAAGCCTGTCTCCCCCAAATAGATCATTTTCTGAGCAACCCCAAATTTCTACCTCTTCCATAGTACAGGTAGTCCTCGACTTATGACAGTTCTTTTTGTTCGAAGATAACAACGGTACTGAAAAAAAGTGACTTATGACCATTTTTCACACCTTTGCAAAATCCCCGTGGTCATATGATCAAAATTTGGACACTTGGCAGCTGACTCATATTTATGACCGTTGCGGTATCTTGACGTCACCTTTCGTGATCTTCTGACGAGCAAAGTCAGTGGGACAGCCAGATTCACTTAACAACCATGTTACTAACTTAATTACTGCAGGGATTGACTTAACAGCCATGGCAGGGAAGGTCGTAAAATGGGGCAAAACTCACTGAACAAATATCTCGCTTAGCAATACAGGTTTTTCACTCAATTCTTGTCGTAAGTCAGGGGTTTTCAAACTTGGCCCTTTGATATATGTGCCTGGCTGAGGAATTCTGGGAGTTGAAGTCCACAAGTCATCAAAGGGCCAAGTTTGAAGACCCCTGGTCTGGATCCAAGCCCACGGTTTCATCAAAATGACCGACTGAGGAATTCTGGGAGTTGAAGTCCACAAGTCATCAAAGGGCCAAGTTTGAAGACCCCTGTCGTAAGTCGAAGACTACCTGTATTTATCTACAAGGGATACTCTGGGGATATTTCTCTGGTAATTGTGTATTAAGGGGCCATATCTTATCATTCAATCTTCACCTCTGAAGTGATTTAAAAGAGGCCCTATCCACTTAATCATAAAATAATGAGATGGTAAGTCAGTGTTTAACATTGTGTTAAGTATGTTTCCTGTGGAATATCTTTGTTGTTGGCATCAGCAAATGGCTCAACAGCTCAAGAACATGAGAAGAGATTAAATTTGCCTTCTACTTTCCAATGCTTCTAGAAAGCACACACACACACACACACACACACACACACACATATATATATATATATACACTTTTAATATTTCAAAAGCAGAACTCTAGGCTAATTGCAATGTCTTGCATCCCTCTGACCTGATTCAATTAATATGTCTGATTTTCTGCTTTGATTTAGAACCTTTCAAACATTATCCCACTACAGGGAAGGAAAGCTCAGAGCATTATTCTTTTTCAAAGAAAAGGAGAAGCAATTAAATCATTTTTAAGCAGAGCATACATTTCTGAACCCTCTGTTGAAGACACAGGAGGTGCTCTACCCTGAATCACACTGGTTCTCTGCTATGTGTCCCAGTCAGTAATTACATCCAATTTTTATTTTTATTTTTAGAGAGAAAAGATGCTTTGCCTTGAATTTCTAAAGCCAAGTGAAGTATATTGTTCACACATTAAAGCACTAGCACAAATGATTCCTTAAAATAATTAAATGGCAAAGACTAGGTGCGGAGTTGATAATGCTGAGCTGGCCTATTCCCACAATCTAAGGGGCTTTCAATGTCTCTTCCCAGTCTAAATCATCCTTATTCCCTATGTCTTTGTCAAGGATGAAACTTTGGCAATTACATGCTTCTGTGTTTCAACTTGCCTTTAGAGTAAGGAGGGGGAGACGTTACTTTCAAGTGGGTTAGATGGAGCAACAAAACTTCTATGATTCCGCTGAAGACTGTGGGAGCCTGAAACCTTTTCAAGGACATCATAACAGGTGTGGATTTGAAGCAGACGGTTCCCATAACAAAGTGAAGTTGTTTATATGGACTACCTAAGACTTTGGGGGTTTGGCTAGGAAAATTATTGTTTTCCATTTATTTTCTGTGAGGGACATCCATTTTGAAATCCTTCACCCAGGTTGAAGGCAGACAACTTAAATAAAAGATTCCTTCAGATTTCTCCCAAAGAAGAGAAGAGTTAGCCTACAGGTTATCAAAGAGGTTCTTCCTGTTGATGTGAGATGAAGAACATTTAACTGTATATTTTATTGGTGATACCATTCATAATCTTCTATTTTTGTTCGATTTCCGAATCCACCAAAATGAACCCCTTCTTGAATTGCAGGCGACACTTGTTCACAACCACTGTTATATTGTTCCAATAAAAGAGAATCTCTGTAGCTTCAGGGCTGAACTGTGGAGTCCTTGGTGCTCTCTGAGCTTGGTGGTTTTCTTGCAGACATTTTATTACCCAACTAGATAATATCTTCAGCGCTAGATAAAATAGTTAGATGAGCACTACGTGGTCTAGCGCTGAAGATGTTACTTAGCTGGGTAATGAAATACCTGCAAGAAAAGAAACAAGCTTAGAGACCCCACAACTTAATAATCTCTCTGTCTGGAATTTCACAAGCTGCCTGGCTGGTGAAATAATATATTCATTTGCAATCAGAAAAAGAGGGCCTTGTTTGCTTTCGCAAAAATATTTATTTATGGGAAGCCGAGAGGAAAATGCATATAATGCCTCTTGCAGATAACATGTTCACCATGTCTGCAAATAAATCACACACACCTTTCCCCCCCTCCAAAAAAAAGCATTCCAAATCAAAGTTCTAATAAACTCTAACAGAGAAACATTAAAAGAAACATTCTTGATTAATACATGAATCTCTGTGTCAGTTCCCACTTCAAATGCCCTTTCTGTCTGCTCTTTTGCAGTTGGAAAATAAATGCTGGGCCAGCTGCTCTCAAACAAACAACAACAACAAAATGTCTGGCTGAAAATAAAAATGTGCAGGCAAGGTTGGGAGGAGGAAGGAAAAAGCTGAAAGTTTAAAGCAGCTATTCAATAATACCCAAGGTATCAATATTTCAAAAGTCAAAAAGAGATGGCCACCGTCCAGCTAATGATACAATTCTGCTCATGCAGAATCCAAATGATTACCTTTTACCGTTGTCTAGACAAAAATACAGTTTTGGAAGATGTTAGGTTTTTAAAAAAACTAAAAAAAAAAAACCTAAAGCAACTCTCATGATCACAATAAAAAAGCTCATTCACTTCTTCAAACTTTGCCCAAAGAAGATTTATTGGCTTACTGTGTATTTCTTAGAGCATTTTAGTCTTTGAAAAACTCGGCCATGTCTCACTCAGAAATAAAAGGTGTTTTACTCAAGGAGTAGACACAACTTCCTTCAGTGATTCTCATGAGAACAGCCTTGTGAAGTAGGCTGGTCTGAGTAAAAGACACTGACCCGGATCATCCAGCATCCGTAGATGTCAACAGAGCTCTTCTTGCTTCTGTTCCAGCACCTTCACCATATCATATCACATTGATTTTCAAAAGTAATTACTCTTTCAATTATATTTATATAGATGTGTGCATATAGCTCCTTCTACAAGTTTTCGTTACAATAGCTCTGAGATGTAGGCTGGGTTCAGAGAGAGTAATTCACCCCAAGATCACTCTGTGATCTTCCTTGGCTGAGGGTGAATTTCAACCAGAGTCTGCATGCTTCTACTCCCATAAATTAACCCCACAGGCTCTAAAGAATTTGTCTAAGAATGCATCAGTACATATAAGACTCCTATTTATGATTACTGTTCCCAACATGTTTGTAAGCTTCAGGACTTTTTAGCTTCAAAAGAGACCTTCAAATTAAAATAACTGGGGAGAGAGAGAGAGGGGGGGGGAGGGAGGGAGGGAGGGAGGGAGGGAGGGAGGGAGGGGGAGAGAGAAAGATATAATAGATGAGAGAGAAATTGATAGACAAATGATAGATAGACAGACAGACAGACAGACAGACAGACGATGGATGGATGGATAGGTAGATAGGTAGATAGGTAGACAGACAGACAGACAGATTTGCATACTCCAATTATTCTTCAGAAATTTGCAGGTTGAATCCAGATTGAGAGTTGATTAGATTACTTTCATTTGAAACAAATAGGCTTCTTATGAATTTAGAGCGCCATGAGAACAATTTCAGCTGACTTCATCTGATTCCATGTCAGGTTTCATCTTCCAGGCAAGAATGAATAACTTAAGCAACCAGAATCCAAGAACTTCAGAACAGTGAGATTTATTGAGGAAAGTAAGAAGTCAAAACTAAGGATTTTCAAGAAAGACCGTGAGTCAAGGACAAGCCCTAGAGAGAGACACACACACAGAAATAGAAAGCTTAAAAACTGTGAGTGTTGTTTTCATTTCTTGCAAGTCAATGAACCTCTTGGAGCTGGTGGTCTACCTCCATCTCTCACCTTAGTTTTTACAACCATCAGATTATTTATCCTGTGGTTTCTCACTGGAATTGGCCATCACATCCTTTTGAAGTCCCCCACTTGTGGCTGGACTCCAGCAATCAAGAAATTTACAATGAAAAGTGAGATATCGCAACCTGGCAAAATTGGCTGTGTGACCTTTGTGGGAGCAAACCTGTCCAACAACTTTGAGTGTTATCAGCACAGAGCATCACCAAACAGGGTTCTTTCAACAGTTTGTGAGGAAAACCCCATCCATTTGAGTAGATCATGGAAACTATTGACATTCAAGCTATCCTGTGAGATATAAATTCAACTCAATTGCTCCAATTTGAAGCATCTTCTATCTACAACTTCATTGCCTTCCGCCAAAACCCCACCATATAGGTCAGCGGTTCTCAACCTATGGATCGCAACCCCATTTGGGGTCGATCGACCATTTCACGGGGGTCGCCAAGCAAGGCTGTCCGCCATTTTTTTTCCCCTTTTCCGGTGGGTGCCTTACCTCCCTTGAGCTGGGCCAGCTGGTGGTCAGCCTGCTCCATCTCTGCCGCTTGCCAGCTACGCCTCAGCCGGCGGAGGGGGCGGAACCACGCATTCGCGGCGCTCCTGGGCAGGGAAAGTCCTCGACTTACGACCGGTTGGGTAGTCCTCGACTTACGACTGGTTTAGTCCTCGACATACGACAGGTTTAGTCCTCGACATACGACAGGTTTAGTCCTCGACTTACGACCGGTTGGGGGGTCGCGGCATTAAAAAGGTTGAGAAGGGGCGTTGTCTTACCTGAACGCCTTTTCTCAGCACGGAGATGGAGACTCCACCATTGGGTAGTAGACTGTATTCCTGCCCAATCAGATCAGGTCAGCCAAAGTTGCCACGCCCGTCCTGGACCGTGATCTCCAGTCTTTGACGCGAGCGTAGCCATTGACTGACAGCAAGACGTTGTGGCTCACCAAACTAACTGACCCTATGCTTATACAAATACAAGGGAGGGAGGTGGAGTCTCCATCTCCGTGCTGAGAAAAGGCGTTCAGGTAAGACAACGCCCCTTCTCCAGCACTGAGATGGAGACTCCACCATTGGGACATACCAAAGCCTACTGTCCCTGAGGGTGGGTAGTAGACTGGTCCCAAGTGGCACTTTGGTGTAAAACCTGTTGGAGAACTCTCCTTCCGAATGAAGCCTCAGCCGAGGCAAACTTATCAATTTTATAGTGCCTAACGAAAGGAGAAGGCGAAGCCCAAGTGGCTGCCTTACAGACTTCCTCGATGGAAGCTTGAGTGGCCCAAGCCGCCGAAGTAGCCGCGCTCCGTGTGGAGTGGGCTGTCACACCCCGCGGAACCGGCAACGACTCAGCTTTGTAAGCTCCGGCGATGCATGCCTTTATCCATCTCCCAACGGTGGAAGAGGACACTTTCCGACCTTTGGTGGAAGCGTGGAAAGATACAAAGAGGGCTTCCGATTTCCTGAACTCCGCAGTCTGTGAAATATAATGTTTAAGGGCCCTGCGGACATCCAGACAATGCCATTGCCGCTCCAATCCATGCGACGGGTTGGGGCAGAAATCAGGCAGCACTATCTCCTGTGACCTATGGAATAGGGAATTAACCTTTGGCACGAAGGTAGGGTCCAACCGAAGGATAACCCTATCCTGTTGGAAAACACATAGGTCATCTCTCACTGAAAGCGCCGCCAGCTCCGAAATGCGACGAGCAGAGGTGATAGCCACCAGGAAAGCCACTTTGTGGGACAGAGAACGAATGTCACATGTCCTGATGGGCTCAAAAGGAGATTTAGTAATAGCCCGAAGCACCCTTGACAACTCCCACGAGGGGTATCTATGTACCACAGGAGGATTTTGGTTGGAGGCTCCCTTAAGGAATGACCTTACCAGAGGATGATGACCCAGTGATTCAGCAGAGTCGCATGAGAGGATTGTGGACAAAGCCGCGACTTGTCTGCGAAGGGTATTAGGGGCTAAACCTTTTCCTAGACCCTCCAATAAATAATCCAAAATAATTGGTACAGTGAGTGTCGAAAGTGACAACTGCCTCCCGGAACACCATGATTGGAAATTTTTCCATGTGGCCTCATATATGCGGTTCGTGGACGGACGGCGCGATGCCTGAATAACCTTTATAACCCCTTGTGAACAGCTTTCCCCAGTCAAGATCGAGCGCTCAAGTGCCAGACGGCTAACTGGAGCCACTGAGGATCGGGATGCAGAATGGGGCCCTGGCTGAGAGAGACCTGGTCCGGCGGAATCCGCCAAGGGTCGCTGACTGAAAGATTCACCAGATCTGCGAACCAAGGCCTCCGTGGCCAAAAGGGAGCCACCAGGAGAACCTCCGCTCGCTCCTGAAGAATCTTGCGGATTACCGCTGGGAGAATTGGCAGAGGGGGAAATGCGT
>NW_015387882.1:269016-272164 GCF_001527695.2 Protobothrops mucrosquamatus | reverse complement strand
TCCGTGGCCAAAAGGGAGCCACCAGGAGAACCTCCGCTCGCTCCTGAAGAATCTTGCGGATTACCGCTGGGAGAATTGGCAGAGGGGGAAATGCGTAAAGCAAGCCCTGCGGCCAAGGACTCCGAAGGGCATCCGTCCGTTCCGCCCCCACCGTCGGAAACCGGGAGAAAAAACGTTGAAGATGGGCATTGTGCTGGGATGCGAAGAGGTCCACAAGAGAAAGACCAAAGCGGAGGCAAACCTCCTGGAAGATCCTCGGGTGGAGCCTCCACTCCGCATGATCTATCGTCGACCTGCTCAGAAGGTCGGCCTGTGTGTTTGTTACCCCCGAAATATGGTCCGCCAAGATAGATGCCAGATTGCGTTCTGCCCAGAGACCCAACGAAAGAGCCTCGGACATCAGGCTCCGAGATCGAGTTCCCCCTTGGCGATTTATATGTGCCTTGGCTGCCACATTGTCCGTGAGGACCAGGATGTGTCGCCGTGATACTAGGTGGCGAAAATGTCGAAGTGCTAGGTGGATGGCCCTCAACTCTAGCCAATTTATATTGTGTCGTAGGTCTGAAGCGGACCAACGGCCCTGTACCCAGCGAGACTGAATGTGAGCCCCCCAGCCGAACAGGCTGGCGTCGGTCGTGAGGACAATCCTGTCCGGCTCCTTGAAACACAGCCCTCTGAGGACGGCAGGTGACAGCCACCAACTGAGGGAACGTAGCACGTGGTGAGGGAGAACCACTCTGGTGAGCGAAGCACTGAGGTTCTGTCTCTGAAAGGGAAGCATGAATCTTTGTAGTTCTCTGGTGTGGAGCCTCGACCAGGGTACTATCGCTATAGCAGAAATCATCTTCCCTAACAACTGGGAAAGACTGACCAGCGTTGCCGACTGGCTGCTGCGAAGTCGAAGAATCGACTCCCGTATGCCGTCCCTGCGCTCTTGAGAGAGATACACCCGGCATTCCAAGGTGTCGATGACGGCCCCCAGGTGTAAGAGCCTCGTTGTGGGGATTAAGTGGCTCTTTGGAAAGTTCACCGAAAATCCGTGGTCCTGAAGCAAGTTTATCACCAGTTTGAGGTCCGTCAATGCTGTCTGGACGGACGAAGACTGAATCAAAATGTCGTCCAGATAACAGTGGACTCTTACTGGTATCAATCGTAAATGTGCTGCCAGGACCGCCAAGACTTTGGTGAATACTCTCGGAGCTGATGAGAGGCCAAAGGGAAGCGCTCTGTACTGGAAGTGATTCCCCTTGTACGCAAACCGCAGAAACCGTCGATGGATCAGAGAGATGGGGATATGAAGGTACGCCTCCGTGAGGTCGATAGACGTCAGGAGGTCCCCTTTTCTGACGCTTCCCAAGATGGAACGGAGCGTTTGCATTTTGAATTTGTGGTAAGCTATATGAAAATTCAAGTCCTTTAGATCTAGAATAGCCCTCCATCCCCCTGACGCTTTTGGTACGACAAAGAGGATGGAGTAGAATCCTTGACCTCTCTGATCCAGCGGTACGGGTTCTATGGCCCTGATGTGAAGCAGATGATGGATAGCCTCGTTCATCAGCCTTAGTTTCGTGTGGTTCCTGGGGTATGGGCAAGAGAGGAACCGATTTGGGGGGAAAGATATAAATTCCAAATTTAGACCGTGTCGGATCGTGTTGATGACCCACGTATCCGTGGTGGTAGTCTCCCAACGGTGGGCGAACAGAGAGAGTCTGCCCCCTATGGGAGGTGCCGTCGAAGAGTCACCGGGAACGGCGGAAAGGCCTATTGTTCCCCCGAAAGGGCCGTTTCCCCTGGGCTTGTTGTCTGGGACCTGTATTTTGCCTGTCAGGTTGTCTATCTTGCCTGTCCTGCCTAGGCGGGAAAGAACGAAAGGGCTGAGAATAGGTGTACCTTGGTCCCCCCCGAAAGGACTGCCTTCTTTGAAAGTAGCCAGCCCTCTTGTTTGGACGTTTGAGTAGGTCCTTAAGGACCTTGCGTTTGTCTTTGTTCTCTGTTAAATAAGGATTCAGAGAATCCCCAAACAATTTAGAACCCTGATAGGGAGCCGCTGCCAATTTCCATTTGGATTTGGCATCCGCTTGCCAATTTTTCAGCCAGAGCATACGTCTTCCAGTGATGTTGGACGCCATAGCCCTGGAAGAAAACCTAGCAGCCTGCAAGGATGCGTCTGATGCATATTCAGTGGCTGCCACCATTTTGCTGAGATCCAAATGTGTGCGGACATCCTCCGCTGGAACCCGGGCTTGGAGCTCCCGGAGCCAGGTGAGGGCGGCTCTGGTGAAGAAAGAGGCCGAAGTTGCGGTCCTGATCGCCCAGGCAGCCGCCTGGTGCGTTCTCTTGTAGGTGGACTCGCACTTACGATCCTCAGCCTTAAGCGCCTCTGAAAACTCACCGGATATGGCCGTGGCCGATACTAGGGGCCCTAGGGGTTCGTCCACCTCCGGAATGTCTAATGCTTCCTCCAGCTCCTTGGCAACATTATACAGTTTTTTATCTGTGTTACCTGGTAAGGGAAGTGATGCCGGAGAGGACCACTGCTTCTTGATTGCAGTCAGAAACAGGGAAGGACAGGGAATACGGTGTTGTGTTGCGACAGGTTCAACGTAAACTGGAGCCGCTTCCGGGTCTGGAAGAGCGGGAGCCTCAGTTGACGAGGATCCCTGTCCTAGATGAGCCATAGATGTGGCCTTGCGCAGGATGGTGACAAAGAAAGCAGGGTTAAATAAGCCTGTAAATGTAGGAGCCTCTGGAGGAACATCCTCCTCCTCTGACATTATAATTTCCTGACCAGGGGGAGGTTGGTTGAGGTATGAATCCTCAGAAACAACAGACCCAGAAGGAGAAGATGGGGCATAATGAGCCTCCACCTCAGGTTGGGAAAGAGGGGTTGGAAGTGAAGATACTGGCCTAGCCGCCCTGGCCCTAGTGTCAAGGGCATGGTCGACTGCATGTTTGATCAATAGCGCCAGACGCTCTTCTGAAAGGAAGGGAATCGGTTCTGCTGGGCGGAGCCCCGCCGCAGTAGGTGTAAAGGTGGCCTCAGGACCCCCCTGCGCTGTCCTGGACGTGGAGGGTTGTGGAGCCGGGGAAACCTGGTCCACTCCGCCTTGTGCTGGGGGAGGGAAGCAATCCCCACTTGACCAAACAC
>NW_015387882.1:264987-267526 GCF_001527695.2 Protobothrops mucrosquamatus | reverse complement strand
CCTCCGGATGCTCCCCATGGGGAGCCCCATGTAAAGAGCGTTACAGTAGTCCAGGCGAGAGGTGACGAGAGCCTGAGTGACTGTGCGCAAAGCGTCCCGGTCCAGAAAGGGGCGCAACTGGTAAATCAGGCGCACCTGATAAAACGCCCCCCTGGTCACGGCCGACAAATGATCTTCCAGTGTCAGCCGTGGATCCAGTACGAATAAGGACAGACACTCTATAAGGGGAGCCTGGAATTCGTACTGAAAATACTGTGGATAAGAACAGACACGCTTATGGGGAGTCTGGAATCCCAGTACAGTGCCAATTAATCCGTGCCAATGAATTAATTCAAAATGAGAACCAGGAAACACCAAATACCAAGATAAAGGAAGGAATCTGCCTTTACATCTAGAAATGGAGAATACAAAATGGCGGCCTTGCTAAAATGGCGGCCTGCCTCCCTACAGGAAACTGGCAACCCAGTATTGTCACCCTTGCAGAAGGGGAAACTCGTTTGCCAATTGAAAATATGCAAGTGCCCAATTAGGATTGATTCCTTTCCCCAAATTGCCAAACTGAACAAATGACCTAATTTTTTGAGCAAATTGTGGTCTCAAAATGGCCGCCGTGGCCTATGTAAGGTCCACGAGGCTCAAGATGGCGTCTGTGACACAAGCAGGGCTGGGGAGACTGTTAGCACCCCCCCCCCCCGCTCTCTGAGGAGCCTCCGCACACCAACCAGCAAAGAAGGGAGGAATCGGGGGGAAAAGCACTATTGCACAGTCCGAGAGCCGGTCAAAACCGCCGATCGCAAAGAAGGGAGGAATCGGGGAGAAATAAACTATTTCTCAGTCCCCGATAGCCGGCCGAAACACCAAGTGAAGTGGAGGCAAGCGCGCGCGCGCGCACCTCCGCGAACGAAAAAAGGAGAAAACTCACAATAATCCCCCACGAGGACTGCAGCCGCAGTCCCGAGAAGGAAACAAACAACGTCGGAGTCGATCGTGGGCCTTCCCCCCTCTTATTCTCGTCGCGAAAAAGGCGCCCGAATCGACAGAGCCGCAGCCGCGGGCTCCGTGAGGCTTGCGTCGGAGGGAGACAGCAGCCGATGTCTTCCTTCACGACCGATTGAAGGGAATTGCCTCCCAGAACTGTCCTCCCCGTTTAAACAGCCTACGGAGCCGCAGCCGCAAGCTCCGTTAGGCTTGAGGTATTGAATCCAACAGCCGTTGGCCTCCTATTGGGGAAAGGGGCGGCCCCGTTTAATTCCCTTCAAGGCCCAAGCCTATGTGAGTAAGGGCCTTATGAGTAACAGCCGTTAGTCCCTTTGAAATTACCTACAGGGATCGGAGAGGGGAGATGAAGCCAAATTAAGTAATTAAATACTTTAATTTTGTAATTTTAAAATTAGAAAGGGGATGGAAACCACCAATGACTGTACCTGCCTAGAGCCAAAACTTGCAACGTCTGTCCTGGGCAAGATCAAGTCAAAGACTGGGGATCACGGTCCAGGACGGGCGTGGCAACTTTGGCTGACCTGATCTGATTGGGCAGGAATACAGTCTACTACCCAATGGTGGAGTCTCCATCTCAGTGCTGGAGAACCACTGATATAGGTTCAAGAACTAGCAAATAAGCAACACGGCTCCTCAACTAGAGTGCTAAAACTAGAGGACCTAAAGATTTAATTTTACATTTCCCAAGTTTAAATAAAACACCTATTCTCACAATACATTATATTGTTGTTGCTGTTATTGGGTGGCGGCGGTGTTATTTCCCATTCCCAACATTAGCATGCAACTTTCCACACATGGTAAATAATATTTCTCAAAGCAGTCTCCTAAAATAAATGTTGCCTGGTAATGAGCTGTGCTTTGCATTCAAACAATGGAATTCAGTAAGGAGAGGAGTGGGAGAGCACATGTATAATAGATTGCAACAGAATAAATACGCAGGGAGATTTATTTATTTATTTTTTAGGGAAAAAACATCAAATGCATTGTCAGGATATGTAATATTAACGAAGACAAGAGTAAGCTTTCCAACGCAGCAAACGCTGTGTAATATTATCCACTGACACGAGGTTTGCAATGCACTCAAAGCTGTGTCATAATTTTAATGAAGCTAGGACCATGCTTTTTAGGCACCAAATGCTACCTGATTTTAAATGCAAAAACAAAACAAGCACCACTGCAGGAGTTGAGGACAGTTAAGAAGACAGATATTGGGGGGGGGGGGGGGAAATCCTGTTCTATCTTTTTTTTCTCCCAAGAGTTTTTGAATGTATATCAGAAAAGAATATCTCTCTATCTCTCTCTCTCTCTCTCTCTCTCTCTCTATCTATCTATCTATCTATCTATCTATCTATCTATCTATCTATCTATCTATCTATCTATCTATCTATCTATCTATCTATCTATCTCTATCTCTCCTATCTATCTATCTATCTATCTATCTCTATCTATCTATCTATCTATCTATCTATCTATCTATCTATCTATCTATCTATCTATCATCTATCTATCTATCTATCTATCTATCTATCTATCTATCTCT
>NW_015387882.1:260661-263885 GCF_001527695.2 Protobothrops mucrosquamatus | reverse complement strand
TCTATCTATCTATCTATCTACACATACACACACACATGGCCTACATATGTGTAGTCCTTGACTTACAACCTCAGTTGGAATGCCCGACAGAGGTACCACATGGTAGAACCACAACTGCACAACAGAAATACCATACCATATGGCAGAACTGCAACTGCACAACCAGAGGTACCACATGGCAGAACCGCAACTGCACAACAGAGGGATCACGGGGCAGACCTGAGCACACGTGCCATTCTGTTCCATATGTAGTAAGTTGTCAAGTAAGGATTTGCATTTCTGCAATTCCCATTCCTTTGTAAGCAACCGTTAATGACATTTTAAAAAGGAAAAAAAACTAACTTGAGCTTTTTCCAGCAATAGCACCAAACATCTCCATATGTTCCAAAAGTCATCCAATTGCTTTAAGATGAAGCATCACGGGAAACCACAGTTGTCATAGAGATGGTAAAACACCCCACAGCACATGGTTGAAAAAGCATAGCAGCACCCTAAGAGTATCAGAGTATTAAAGCAAAGGCATGAAAACTTTAAGAAATAGGAAATGGTACTTACCCCCTGAAGTTAATAGTTGTTGGAGAAAAGGGTTTCTGAAATCCGTTATTCTGTTCCATCATATACTGTATATGTTTGGGAAAAGCCTTCCTTCCTTCTTTCCTTCTTTCCTTCTTTCCTTCTTTCCTTCTTTCTTTCTTTCCTTCCTTCCTTCCTTCCTTCCTTCCTTCTTCCTTCCTTCCTTCCTTCCTTCCTTCTCCTTAAAAATAAAGCAGAATAAAGCAGAAAAAGTCTTAATTCATCTCTCCTGTATGACTCATACCATCTCAATGTAATGCAATAAATCTCTAAGTTAAAGTACAGGTAGCCCAAGCCTTGACTTACTGTACAACTAGTCATTTAACTGGTCAAAGTTTCAACAGACATTCCCAGAACTACATATCAACCATGTTTTGACTCATGATGTCTGTACATACATCGTCACATTTTGGGCACTTAGCAACCTGCTCACCTATGCAGCTATTTGTAGCATTTCCTGATCACAAGACCACAATTTATGACTTTTGTTGTTGTTGTTGTTGTTGGTTGACCTGTATGCAAAATACCAATGGGTAGGCCCAAATATTTTGCCTTGCCTAGTTCATCGGTGATTTGTGGCTGGTGGTCCACCCTGCCAAGAGAGGGACCACCTGTCACAAAACATGGCATAAAAACAAGGCATTTAAACAAGAGAGACAGCTCCGGAGTGACAGGTTAACAATTTCACCCAGCTGGCAGCTGAAAGGAACCATTTTTAACTATCACGTCTTCTGTTGCTGTTCCTTCCCAGCTGGTGGAACTAATACTGATCTGCGTATGCAGCTAATTACAGATCAGGATAAATATACAAACGCAAGCCCAGCTTTCCCTGCAGGTAGTGTCCCATCATCCCCAGCCAGCAGAACAGATGGCGAATAACAATTGAGGGAACTAGGTGTGTCTAGTAGTCCAACGAAGAGAAGGAGTGGGAATGATATGATAGCAGTAATAATAATAATAATAATAATAGTAAAATTGGAAGGGACCTTGAAGGTCATCTAGTCCAACCCCCTGCTCAGGCAGGAAACCCTATACCATTTCGGACAAATGGCTGTCCAGTCTCTTCTTAAAAACTTCCAGTGTTGGAGCATTCACCACTTCTGGAGGCAGATTGTTCCACTGGTTAATTGTTCTAACTGTCAGGAAGTTTCTCCTTAGTTCTAGGTTGTTTCTCTCCTTGATTAGATTCCATCCGTTGCTTCTTGTCCTGCCTTCAGGCACTTTGGAGAATAGCTTGACTCCCTCTTCTTTATGGCGGCCCCTGAGATATTGGAATACTGCTATCCTGTCCCCCCTCGTCCTTCTCTTCATTAAACTAGACATACCCAATTCCAGCAGCCGTTCCTTATATGCTTTAGCCTCCAGTCCCCTAATCATCAGTCTTCCAATATTTGAGGGGCTATCACAGAGAAGTGGAGGGGGTCAACCTGTTCTCCAAAGCACAATATAAAAAAGATGTTGTGACTCTAGAAAGAGTGCAGAGAAGAGCAGCAAAGTTGATTGGGGAACTGGAGGCTAAAACGTATAAAGAACGGTTGCAGGAATTGGGTATGTGTAGTTTAAAGAAGAGAAGGACGAGGGGGGACATGATAGCAGTGTTCCAATATCTCAGGGGCTGCCCCAAAGAAGAGGGAGTCAAGCTATTTTCCAAAGCCCCAGAAGGCAGGACAAGAAGCAACGGGTGTGGAAACTAATCAAGGAGAGAAGCAACCTAGAACTAAGGAGAAACTTCCTGACAGTTAGAATAATTAACCAGTGGAACAGCCTGCCTCCAGAAGCTGTGAATGCTCCAACGCTGGAAGTTTTTAAGAAGAGACCCGATAGCCATTTGCCCAAGGTCCCTTCAGACCGTATTATTCTATGTGTTCTATGTGTTGTTGTCTAAAATATTTAGAAGACCATCTGTTTATCAAAAGGTGAGCAACCTACAGCCTACCCCCAGCCCCTTAATCTGTTACTACACTTCCATCAATTTCTCCCCATAGATTACAGCATCAAATCATTGTAATGAGATGTTTTATTTTGGTTTCTTCCTCTTTTTTTCTCTTTTTTTGTAAACAGAAATGAAACAGACACATTTAGTCTACAGTATGGCAAGGTTAATGCGCTTATTTGAGGGGTCAGAAACATACTCCCAAAAGTTAATAAGGGGGCACAATCACAGCCCGGAGCTGCTCCGGTGATATCACTGCCATGTACCTCCAATGTCAGAAAATAAAACCGTAGCCCAAAGGGAGGGGGGGGAACGTTGCCTGGCCTCAGTTTATCAAGTTCATCCAGCATGAAGTCAACATAATTTGCACAAGTTTAGCTGTCAATTGCACAATCTGTCACTGGTGCAAATAATGTATACCAAGAATCTCCTGTTTTGCAGATGGAAATGTGTTTTATTTCAGACTCAGCAAAGCTCAGCCCATGGCAGAGGGCCCTGGAAATCTGTATCCAGACCTACTTTGGAGGTACCACTGATCTACTCATCTCTATGGAACAATATGGTTGAATGGGTAAGATGTCCATACTCACTTCCTCCCCCCCCACACACACACACCCCTAAGGGCTGGGCTCACCCTTTGTATGAAATGGCGGAGTGCTCTCTGAGCTTGCTTGTTTTCTTGCAGACATTTCATTACCCAACTAGAGAACATCATCAG
>NW_015387882.1:241230-260434 GCF_001527695.2 Protobothrops mucrosquamatus | reverse complement strand
AGGAGGTTAGGTTAGGTTAGGTTAATTTAATTTGTATACCGCCCTTCTCCCGTAGGACTCAGGGCGGTTCACAGCATATTAAAAACACAAATACAATATACAAGATACAAAAAATCATACAAAAATACACAAAATAACCCCACTAAAACCTAATTAAAAGCCAAATATTGATTGCTGTATTCCCATTAAAATTACTTTTTTTAAAAAAAAAAAGGAGGTTCTTGGTTGCCAAAAGCAAAGAAGCAGAGAAGCCCAAATACTTAGGTAGGCAGACAGGCAGACAGACAAACAGACAGATAGGCAGGGCAGACAGATAGACAGGCAGAAAGACAGACAGGTAGACAGGCAGGCAGGCAGGCAGGCAGACAGACAGACACAGTAGACGGACGGACGGACGGACGGACGGACGGACGGACGGACGGGCGGGCGGGCGGGCGGGCGGGCAGGCAGGCAGGCAGGCAGGAAGACAGACTGAAGGAAGGAAACTTTCAGTTCTGGAATAATGCCAGGACATATAGTTTAACAAATACATAAATTAGGAGATTATTAATAAGATCTAAATTTTTCAGGAAGCGTTCTATAGAAACAGAAAACTTATTAAAATGATTATATGGGGAGGGCGGGGGGTATCCTCAGCTTTACAGATCCAGTGACTGAATTTGCATCTTTTTCTGATTAGGTGATAATTGTGTTTGAATACTAAGTGTGCAGCTGCACAAAAGGTAATTTGATGCTTACGGTTTCTAATATAATTTTTTTTTAAAAAACGCTTAAATATAGAGATACTTCCAAGGAAGGTACACGTTTGGATTGAGTCCAAAGACTGCGCTGAACCATTAATCATATAAAAGCAGTTGCTGTGATTTTAAAACCATTATTCGTGGCTTATTGTGATGTGGGAATACAGACAATGATGGTTTATTCAAAAAGCCATGGTTAAGGAAGCAGAAAAGTGGTACAATATGTGAACCAGATCGCCATAAGCCTACATTTTCAGGCATTCATAGATACATGGTCTCCATCAATACATTATGCAATTATATGCCTAGTGATGTAAAAATAAATGAAAATTAAGAATACAGAAATGTGTCCACTTCATAACAGCCCTGGTGGCGCAGTGGTTAGAATGCAGTATTGCAGGCTAATTCTGCTGACTGCTGGCTGTCAGCAGTTCAGCAGTTCGATCCTCACCACCTCAAGGTTGACTCAGCCTTCCATCCTTCCGAGGTCGGCAAAATGAGGACCCAGATTGTTGGGGGCAACAGGCTGACTCTGTAAACTGCTCAGAATGGGCTGTAAAGCACTATGAAGTGGTATAATAAACTAGGTGCTATTGCTACTGCTACTTTTTAAACTTTTTCCAGGTTTTTTTTTTATGTAAAAACACGGCTAAAGTGTGTCTATTCTTGTTTTGTTTTTGCTGGCTTTTTGATTAAGCACAGGTCCTTCTTGACCTGTCATTACTAATGGTTCCTATCCCACTCTAGTTTGCTGCACTCTATCATTATTCCCTTCTGCTTATATTTTGGTTTTCAAACAATTGTCGCGAAACCTCTTGGGACACTCACTGAAGCTGAAAATAAGATGAATATATCTCAACAAAGACTTAACTAATTTGCTGACAGGGATACAGTAGCGCAGGCAGTTCAACAGAGTCAAAAGTGAGATATATGTATGAGATTGCCAATATTCCAGTCAAATCATCAATGAACAGAGATTTACTGTATGTCGTTATTTTGATTTATTACATTTCTTTCTCCCAGCCAGGGCTTCCCAAACTTTTTCCTTTATTACCAAAAAAAGGCTTATCAGAAAGACTTATGGAACTTCAAGGGTTGGTTCTAAGCTCCTTCTTTCATCCTCATTGTAACTTCAAACACTTGCAGAACAAATGTTTGTAACTCGTAACTTGATTGAATGATCTTTATGTCATTTCAACAAGTTGCCATTGGTAATTTCATCAATGTTTCTCTTGAGAGGTTGTCAAATATATTTTAGTGTCGATGATGTTATCCATTCAGTTGTGCCTGACACTGGGCGATTCTATGGGCCAGGTCTCTCCACATCTTCCGATCTTGCACTAGTTATATTTTAGCATACACGACAATCTTTAAGCCAATTTAAGCATCCCTGTTGTGATGGGTAATGGGTTTGTGTGTTGTTAACCAAAGAAAATCCATTTCCACTTGTCGTTGAGTTTTGTGAATAAGCGGTCAAGTTTTGTGAACTTGGCCTCTACATCTACATTCAGTCCAACCCAACCTCTACATCTACATTTTTCAAACTTGACAACATTAAGAAGTGTGAACATTCAGCTGGGGAATTCTGAGCACTGAAGTCCACCCATCTTAAGGTTGCCAAAGTTGAGAAACACTGGTTTAGGATATGATTGGTTCCCCATATAACAGTACGTGTGACACAACTATTTGCATATTATTCTGTGGTGGTTCACAACAATTATAAAATCAAAACCCTAAACCCATCGAGAATGTCTAAGAGAAAATGGATCCAAAATTCAGCAAGCATCAATCATATCATCAAGGGAACTGTCAGCAGATCAAGAAAAAGTTGGAAAGCTAAAACCTACTTTAATTTTTCGAGTCTGATTGTGCTTAATAATAATAATAATAATAATAAAGTTGGAAGGGACCTTGGAGGTCATCGAGTCCAACCCCCTGCCCAGGCAGGAACCCTACACCATTTCAGACAAACGGCTGTCCAGTCTCTTCTTAAAAACTTCCAGTGTTGGAGCATTCACCATTTCTGGAGGCAGGTTGTTCCATTGGTTAATTGTTCTAACTGTCAGGAAGTTTCTCCTTAGTTCTAAGTTGCTTCTCTCCTTGATCAGTTTCCACCCATTGCTTCTCGTCCTGCCTTCAGGCGCCTTGGAGAAGAGCTTGTTCCTCTTTTTTTGTATCATAGCTGAGCTGAATCCAGTCAAACCACAGATATTAAAAATTGACTGTTTCAAAAATGGAATCAAATATTTCCCATCCTTGTCCTCATTTTCGTTTAGACTCTGGAGAACCTCAAGAGATAATTTGCACAAAGCTCTACAGAATATGCTAAACTGGTAGCCAGGAATGTAGGATCCCTGGTTGTCCAACGCTCAGTTTTTCTGCATGGAAATCAGCTACTTAATCTTTTAGATACTTTCACAGCCGGAAAGTCCTAGTGTGCATTCAGCCAGGGAAGAAATGAGAGCGCCCTTTTAAAAAACAAAACAGGACAGGACATCCACCATTGTAATATCAACATAAAGAAATGAAGACATCAAGACATGTGCATAAGCTCATCGAAATGCCTGCAGCTGGAGCATTATTTAAATAACTTCCTTTTCTGTTCGATATGGATTACAACCACTTAGGAGTCTGATTATAATTTCTTTCTAGGGTCTCATTTTGTAACTAAGGCCAATTTTATTTATTAGCATTGGGGGATTCAAAAATTAGCTCTCATTCTTATCTCACTTCCAGGGAAGGGAAGGGAAGAAGGGAGAAGGGGAAAGAAGGAAGGGCGAAGGAAAATCTCCTTCAAGTCAAAGATGATTTCATAGACCCATCCATGTGGTTTGCCGCCATCTTTTACCAAGTTCTTTTTTTTTCAACCTCTTAATCTAATCTACAACCCTAGTATTCTCTGAAGCAGTGTTTCTCAACCTTGGCAACTTGATGACGGGTAGACTTCAACTCCCAGAATTCCCAAGCCAAGTGGCTCCCAATTCTCTCCAGCCAGCACCAACTGGTTCCCAGTTCTGGGAGTTGAAGTCCACCCATCTTCAAGTTGTCAAGATTGAGAAGTCCTGCTCTGATGGGATTCCATCAGAGTCCTACCAAGCCCCAGCCCAGCCTAGTCCCAGCCCTACCCAGCTTTCAATCCCAGATAGAACCATCTAAGTACTACCATTCCAAAAGATAACTAAATTTAGCTACACCTCTCACCGACACGAATGCTTCCAACAAAGTGCTCAAGCTACAGCTGACTTCTTTCTTCATTTTCTTAGCAAGTTGAAAACCAGTGATTTCTTATCAGCTGTTTCCCCATTCCTAAATCTGCTTGAGTTTCTCCAAACCCTGAATTGTCGGATCTCAGCCTGTCTCCTTGCTAGCTGTCCCAGGGAAATGAAAGATGTAATCAGACAGAGATGTAATGTCCTGTAATTCAGTGAATAGAGCTGCTTCTATGGTAATTTCTTGGGTAATTACATGTGCAAATGATGCTTTTCTGTAATTGAAATTGAACAGCCGATGGTAATCCATAATTTATTATGCTACTTTCCATCANTTTGGAGGTACCACTGATCTACTCATCTCTATGGAACAATATGGTTGAATGGGTAAGATGTCCATACTCACTTCCTCCCCCCCCACACACACACACCCCTAAGGGCTGGGCTCACCCTTTGTATGAAATGGCGGAGTGCTCTCTGAGCTTGCTTGTTTTCTTGCAGACATTTCATTACCCAACTAGAGAACATCATCAGTGTTAGAAGGGAGGGGATTTGTGGGGGGGAGGAGGAGGAGGAGAACTATGGGGTCCTGGATCCCCTCTGAGCTTGCTTGTTTTCTTGCAGACATTTCATTACCCAACTAGAGAACATCATCAGAACTGTGGGTTTGTTGGTGCAGACATTTCATGTTCCATGTCTGCAGGAAATCAACCAAGCCCTACAGAGGTACTGTTGTGGAATAACCGCTTATCTGTTAATGTTTTTTATCTGCTATGTTTTTTTTACGACGTAAGATTTTAATGTTTTTCAATGTTTCTATGTTGTAAGCCACCCAGATGATATGAGATGGGCAGCAAATAAATTTTATAAATAAATAAATAGGAGGTTCTTGGTTGCCAAAAGCAAAGAAGCAGAGAAGCCCAAATACTTAGGTAGGCAGGCAGGCAGACAGACAAACAGACAGATAGGCAGGGCAGACAGATAGACAGGCAGAAAGACAGACAGGTAGACAGGCAGGCAGGCAGGCAGGCAGACAGACAGACACAGTAGACGGACGGACGGACGGACGGACGGACGGACGGACGGACGGACGGACGGACGGACGGACGGACGGGCGGGCGGGCGGGCGGGCAGGCAGGCAGGCAGGCAGGAAGACAGACTGAAGGAAGGAAACTTTCAGTTCTGGAATAATGCCAGGACATATAGTTTAACAAATACATAAATTAGGAGATTATTAATAAGATCTAAATTTTTCAGGAAGCGTTCTATAGAAACAGAAAACTTATTAAAATGATTATATGGGGAGGGCGGGGGGTATCCTCAGCTTTACAGATCCAGTGACTGAATTTGCATCTTTTTCTGATTAGGTGATAATTGTGTTTGAATACTAAGTGTGCAGCTGCACAAAAGGTAATTTGATGCTTACGGTTTCTAATATAATTTTTTTTAAAAAAACGCTTAAATATAGAGATACTTCCAAGGAAGGTACACGTTTGGATTGAGTCCAAAGACTGCGCTGAACCATTAATCATATAAAAGCAGTCACTGTGATTTTAAAACCATTATTCGTGGCTTATTGTGATGTGGGAATGCAGACAATGATGGTTTATTCAAAAAGCCATGGTTAAGGAAGCAGAAAAGTGGTGCAATATGTGAACCAGATTGCTATAAGCCCACATTTTCAGGCATTCATAGATACATGGTCTCCAACAATACATTATGCAATTATATGCCTAGTGATGTAAAAATAAATGAAAATTAAGAATACAGAAATGTGTCCACTTCATAACAGCCCTGGTGGCGCAGTGGTTAGAATGCAGTATTGCAGGCTAATTCTGCTGACTGCTGGCTGTCAGCAGTTCGATCCTCACCACCTCAAGGTTGACTCAGCCTTTTCATCCTTCTGAGGTCGGCAAAATGAGGACCCAGATTGTTGGGGGCAACAGGCTGACTCTGTAAACCGCTCAGAGTGGGCTGTAAAGCACTATGAAGTGGTATAATAATCTAGGTGCTATTGCTACTGCTACTTTTTAAACTTTTTCCAAGTTTTTTTTTTTTTATGTAAAAACACGGCTAAAGTGTGTCTATTCTTGTTTTGTTTTGGCTGGCTTTTTGATTAAGCACAGGTCCTTCCTGACCTGTCATTATTAATGGTTCCTATTCCACTCTAGTTTGCTGCACTCTATCATTATTCCGTTCTGCTTATATTTTGGTTTTCAAACAATTGTCGCGAAACCTCTTGGGACACTCACTGAAGCTGAAAATAAGATGAATATATCTCAACAAAGACTTAACTAATTTGCTGACAGGGATACAGTAGCGCAGGCAGTTCAACAGAGTCAAAAGTGAGACATAGGTATGAGATTGCCAATATTCCAGTCAAATCATCAATGAACAGAGATTTACTGTATGTCGTTATTTTGATTTATTACACTTCTTTCTCCCAGCCAGGGCTTCCCAAACTTTTCCTTTTATTACCAAAAAAAGGGTTATCAGAAAGACTTATGGAACTTCAAGGGTTGGTTCTAAGCTCCTTCTTTCATCCTCATTGTAACTTCAAACACTTGCAGAACAATTGTTTGTAACTCGTAACTTGATTGAATGATCTTTATGTCATTTCAACAAGTTGTCATTGGTAATTTCATCAATGTTTGTCTTGAGAGGTTGTCAAATATATTTTACTGTCGATGATGTTATCCATTCAGTTGTGCCTGACACTGGACAGTTCTATGGGCCAGGTCTCTCCACATCTTCCGATCTTGCACTAGTTATATTTTAGCATACACGGCAATCTTTAAGCCAATTTAAGCGTCCCTGTTGTGATGGGTAATGGGTTTGTGTGTTGTTAACCAAAGAAAATCCATTTCCACTTGTTGAATTTTGTGAATAAGTGGTCACGTTTTGTGAACCTGGCCTCTACATCTATATTCAGTCCAACCCAACCTCTACATCTACATTTTTCAAACTAGACAACATTAAGAAGTGTGAACATTCAGCTGGGGAATTCTGAGCACTGAAGTCCACCCATCTTAAGGCTGCCAAAGTTGAGAAACACTGGTTTAGGATATGATTGGTTCCCCATATAACAGTATGTGTGACACAACTATTTGCATATTATTCTGTGGTAGTTCACAACAATTATAAAATCAAAACCCTAAACCCATCGAGAATGTCTAAGAGAAAATGGATCCAAAATTCAGCAAGCATCAATCATATCATCAAGGGAACTGTCAGCAGATCAAGAAAAAGTTGGAAAGCTAAAACCTACTTTAATTTTTCGAGTCTGATTGTGCTTAATAATAATAATAATAATAATAATAATAATAATAATAATAATAATAATAATAATAATAATAATAATAATAATAATAATAATAAAGTTGGAAGAGACCTTGGAGGTCATCGAGTCCAACCCCCTGCCCAGGCAGGAACCCTACACCATTTCAGACAAAGGGCTGTCCAGTCTCTTCTTAAAAACTTCCAGTGTTGGAGCATTCACCACTTCTGGAGGCAGGGTGTTCCACTGGTTAATTGTTCTAACTGTCAGGAAGTTTTTCCTTAGTTCTAGGTTGCTTCTCTCCTTGATCAGTTTCCACCCATTGCTTCTTGTCCTGCCTTCAGGCGCTTTGGAGAATAGCTTGTTCCTCTTTTTTTGTATCATAGCTGAGCTGAATCCAGTCAAACCACAGATATTAAAAACTGACTGTTTCAAAAATGGAATCAAATATTTCCCATCCTTGTCCTCATTTTTGTTTAGACTCTGGAGAACCTCAAGAGATAATTTGCACAAAGCTCTACAGAATATGCTTTCCTGGTAGCCAGGAATGTAGGATCCCTGGTTGTCCAACGCTCAGTTTTTCTGCCTGGAAATTAGCTACTTAATCTTTTAGATACTTTCACAGCCGGAAAGTTCTAGTGTGCATTCAGCCAGGGAAGAAATGAGAGAGCCCTTTTAAAAAACAAAACAGGACAGGACATCCACATTGTAATATCAACATAAAGAAATGAAGACATCAAGACACGTGCATGAGCTCATCAAAATGCCTGCAGCTGGAGCATTATTTAAATAACTTCCTTTTCTGTTCGATATGGATTACAACCACTTAGGAGTCTGATTATAATTTCTTTCTAGGGTCTCATTTTGTAACTAAGGCCAATTTTATTTATTATCTCTCTATTAGCATTGGGGGATTCAAAAATTGGCTCTCATTCTTATCTCACTTCCAGGGAAGGGAAGGGAAGAAGGGAGAAGGAGAAAGAAGGAAGGGGGAAGGAAAATCTCCTTCAAGTCAAAGATGATTTCATAGACCCATCCATATGGTTTGCCGCCATCTTTTACCAAGTTCTTTTTTTTTCAACCTCTTAATCTAATCTACAACCCTAGTATTGTCTGAAGCAGTGTTTCTCAACCTTGGCAACTTGATGACGGGTAGACTTCAACTCCCAGAATTCCCAAGCCAAGTGGCTCCCAATTCTCTCCAGCCAGCCCCAACTGGTTCCCAGTTCTGGGAGTTGAAGTCCACCCATCTTCAAGTTGTCAAGATTGAGAAGTCCTGCTCTGATGGGATCCCATCAGAGTCCTACCAAGCCCCAGCCCAGCCTAGTCCCAGCCCTACCCAGCTTTCAATCCCATATAGAACCATCTAAGTACTACCACTCCAAAAGATAACTAAATTTAGCTACACCTCTCACCGACACGAATGCTTCCAACAAAGTGCTCAAGCTACAGCTGACTTCTTTTTTCATTTTCTTAGCAAGTTGAAAACCAGTGATTTCTTATCAGCTGTTTCCCCATTCCTAAATCTGCTTGAGTTTCTCCAAACCCTGAATTGTCAGATCTCAGCCTGTCTCCTTGCTAGCTGTCCCAGGGAAATGAAAGATGTAATCAGACAGAGATGTAATGTCCTGTAATTCAGTGAATAGAGCTGCTTCTATGGTAATTTCTTGGGTAATTACATGTGCAAATGATGCTTTTCTGTAATTGAAATTGAACAGCCGATGGTAATCCATAATTTATTATGCTACTTTCCATCATGCACTGGTGACTCTTAGCAAGGGCTCTTTTGGTGTCCTACATTTAGAATACAGTATGTAGTCATCTGCAGCCATTGGAGCATGTTGAGATGTTGAGAAGGAATCACAACTTAGGAGCAAAGGATGTGTTTGATTTGCCAGAGTCGTAGAATCACAAAATTGGAAAGTATCTTAGAGTCATCTAGCCTAACCCCTGGTCAGTACAGGACCCACTAGAGAATTCTGGGCAGATGACCATCCAGCATCCATTTGAAGATCTCTAGCAAAAAAAAAGGGAGCCACCACTTCATGTGGCAGATTGTTCCCCTGGCTAACAGTTCATAAAGGCATTCCCTGAAACAAATCACAAGGATTTCAATAAGCAATCCCAAATTTGAACATTAAAGTAAGAAAAGCACCTCCCTGGTCATGTTTTTCAACCTGTGTGTGATTTTATACTCTTCTATCATATTTCTTTTTTCCTCCCTTTGCTCCAATATCCAAGTCCCAATGCTATTCTAGAGAGTTGCAGGAAATGGGTATGTCTAATTTAATGAAAAGAAGGACGTTTCATTACAGCAGTGTTCCAATATTTGAGGGGCTGTCACAAAGAAGAGCAAAGCACTTCAAAGCAGGACAAGAAGCAATGGATGGAAACTAATCAAGGAGAGAAGCAACCTGGAATTCCAATATCTCAGGGGCTGCCCCAAAGAAGAGGGAGTCAAGCTATTCTCCAAGGCGCCTGAAGGCAGGACAAGAAGCAACGGATGGAAACTAATCAAGGAGAGAAGCAACCTGGAACTAAGGAGAAACTTCCTGACAGTGAGAACAATTAACCAGTGGAACAACCTGCCTCCAGAAGTTGTGGGTGCTCCAACATTGGAGGTTTTTAAGAAGAGACTGGACAACCTTTTGTCTGAAATGGTATAGGGTTTCCTGGGTTGGACTAGAAGACCTCCAAGGTCCCTTCCAACTTTGTTCTTCTGTTATTCAGGAGCTAGTTCCCCAACTCCACCTTAAAGCCACACAAGCTGAAGTTCCATATTTAATCCTATTATTGTGGTGGAATGTAGTCTGGATTCCCAGGAGGGAGGGGCTGCATTCTAGAGGCAGCGAATGTTTGGTTGGGAGGAAGAGGGTTAAGTCTGATCTTCCCTAGTGATTCCCAGAATATATCTATAGTAATGCAAATAGATGCTTTATTTTGGCAAGATTTCTATCTATAGGTTAGGAACAATAATGGAAACTACTCAGAAGTAATTCTGTGTGTCTCTCTCTTAGTTCTCGGAGGTCCTGACAGTTATAGAACAATAGAAAGAAAGGGTGGGAAGACATATCAGAGATCATAAAACTGTTGGAAGGAATAATGTAGCCCAACCCTTTGCAAAATGTGGGGAAATCCATTAAACTAACCCCATAGCTGTCCTTATATTTAATTCAACAGGAATTCTTTCTCTACCTAAGATTCCAGACAGCTGTTGTTATAAGTCCAAGGAAACCTACTCATTGGAGTTAATGGGCCAATTTACCGAGCTGATATAAATCAGTTTCCAATGTACAGGGTGTTCTATCTTAATGGAAAGTTGGTTCGGTTGCTGGACATTGGAAGAATGTCACACTAGTTCATTTTAATAGAGCTGCCGTCTCTCAGCTCAATCTATTTCACGGTGTCATTTCCAGATAATAGAGCTAGTGTGGGGTGGTGGGGAGAAGAAGAAAGAGCCACAGAGAATAGCTTGAGCTCCTGGAGCAAAGGTATGGTATTTTTCAAGGAGAGGGATATATTTAGCCATGTGGTGCTGAGCAATAGAAGGCCAACAATATGAGTGAAACGACTTTCAACTTTCCAAAGGCTCAATCAAGAGACTTGTCCATGGTGCTGAACACGCAACTACCATATGATATTCACCTTCTGGACTGCATTCACTCATCCGTTATTCATTCATTCATATATATCCTGCCTTTATTATTTTTATAAATAACTCAAGGCAGCAAACGTATCCAAGACGCTTTCCTCCTCCTATTTTCCCCACCCACACAACAACAACAACAAGAGGAGGAGGAAAGTGTGTTGAATATGTTCACCGCCTTGAGTTATTTGCAAAAATAATAACCACGGGATACAACATATAAATAAATAACAGATATGTTCTATTTTAAATAAATAACAGACAAGATCTGATGCAGCTTCAGCTTTTTCTCTCTAGACTGAACCCAGCTTTGAATAGTTTTTAGAACAGTGTTTCTCAACCTTGACAATTTTAAGGCATGTGGACTTCAACTCCCAGAATTCCACAGCCAGCAATGCTGGCTGTGGAATTCTGGGAGTTGAAGTCCACATGCCTTAAAATTGTCAAGGTTGAGAAACACTGTTCTAGAAGCTTCCCTTCCCAAATCAAGGAGAAAAAAAAATTATTTAGAATGTGGAATTCTGTTTCTATCCATAACAATTAGGATCGATCACCATTCCTTAATGTAGCACCTATTCGTCCACATTCAGATTAGGGACATTTGGAGACTACTTGAAGAAATTAACTAGATTGTCATTAAGCTATCACTTTTTCGGGGTTTTTTTTGGCAAGAATACATCTATTTTCCATCCGTTTTTCTGTTTTTGAAGTAGCTGGGAATAAAACAGATCTACATCAGCCAACCCTGACCGCAAATTCTGAGCCTTTTCTTTCAAGATAGAAAAGAACGCTCTCCTAGGAAATTAGAAGTGTTATTTGTCGCATGCCTCACATACGTTTGAAGATATTACATTTATCACCCCTGGTGGACAGTCTCATTTGGTTAAGACGATGTATCAAAGTGAGCGAGTAGCAGTTTTCAATACTCATTAGACGATCTCATTAAAGCGTGACTGTTATTCCTCTCTGAATAATCCCAAAACAAATTGTGACTTTATGCTTTGGTTACCTTCAATTAAGATATTTACAAGAGAACACATCTGCCAGCTCCACAACGCCACCAATGCAGTCAATCAGCATAGATGAGCTATATAGATTTTACAACTGAACCCAGTCCTTGATTAGCCTGATCTCTTTAAGAGAGAAATGAAATGAGCCAGTGCAGTAACACACACACACACACACACACANAGAGAGAGAGAGAGAGAGAGAGAGAGAGAGAGAGAGAGAGAGAGAGAGAGAGAGAGAGAGAGAGAGAGAGAGAGAGAGAGAGTTCCTTCTCCATCTTCTCCATCTCTTCCCTTCCCGACCACTTAGCAATTCATGCAAGAAAGAGGAAAAAATAGCATCAACAAGTTTTAAAGGATCTGTACATTCCTCATTCGGCAATGAAACTCTGTAGGCTACCAGTGTGTTATTTTAAGCAGGCAAAGCAATTCAAAAATACATTTTTCCAACCGGCAAGACTGCCAATCAAAAGGAAGAAAGGGATACGGAGAAGAAAGGATATCTTTCCCCCCCCCTCCCCTCTGTCTTGATTTTTCCTGTCTTTGATCTATTTCTATCCCGTTCTTCAAATGAAACTACCACCCCACCCCTTCCAGAAAACAAGAACAAATTATGAGCAGTGAACCTTCCAAGACAATAAATACTTCTTAACAGGGAAAGCTGTCTGTATCCTAACCTTTTCTGGGCTGAGGGCCATATTTCATTTCTGAGTGACATAACTAGACTCTGTTTTCAAAAATAGCGAGCGGGGTCAGGACAAAAATCTAATTTTGCTTGAGTCCCATTTAAATTCCAATTAAAACTCGGTAGAGTTGATATCATCAATCCTTTGATTTGGATCCTATAAAGAGAAATGCTACTGGAAGGGAGTAGATTGTGTCAATCACAAAGCTGTCCTGGGGTTGTCTAGTGGTTAAGGCATCAGGGTAGAAAGCAAGGAACTGAGTTCCTGCTTTAGCCATGAAAGCCAGCTTGTTGACTTTGGGCCAATCACCAGGAGTTTATGAGTTCTAGTCCTGTTTTAGGCATGAAAGCCAGCTGGGTGACTTTGAGCCAGTCCTTCTTTCTCATCCCAACCTGAATAGATAGCTAAATAAATGATGGATGATAGATGGGTGGATAGGAGGAAGAAGATGCATTGGTTATGTTCACCACGTTGAGTTATTTGTAAAAAATAATATAGACGGAATACAAACAAATAAATAAATCTATTCATCTATCCACCCATCTATCATCCATCATTTATTTACCTATCTATTCATCTATCCACGTGTGTCCTGTTCTGCTCCAAAAACTGAAGTTACTACCAGGTACTTTAAAAAAATCTGACAATAAAATAATAGCGCAGCATTTGAAAATAACATGACATACTTATGGGTTTAAAATTAAATCTCACACATAGTTCTTAACCTGTCTTAAAGAAGCAGATCATAGGCATTTAGTAAAATGACCAGAGTTGGGAGACTCTATAGTTCTCCTCCAAGTGTTGAACATGAAAGAAAGGTGGGGGTCATGACAGAAAAATCCTGTTTGGGGGATCAATACTCCGTAACTGCCAAGGGGAGGAGATCCCAAATCCTCCCTCTTTTGATAAATTCTCTCTCTTTCTTGACTAAGTGGTCCTGTAAGTTACCGAGACCTACACCATAGAGTTAATTGTTACACAATTTACAGTGGAGGGGCATGGTCATCTTTGGGTACAAAAAGCCAAATTTCATTTTAGGGCAGTGGAGTGTTCAGTCTGTAGAGTACGTGTGAATGGGACGTTGACCTTGAGATCAAGGCAAGCAGAGGCAGGTAACTAAAAACACCAAAACAATGATAAAAAAACAAGAAACTTGGCTGTGCGTCTGTCCGTATGTGTGTATCTGTGTGTCTCTGTGTCCATGTATCTGCATGTCTATGTCTGTGTGTCTGTATCTGCGTGTTTGCATGTCTGTCTCTTTATCCAATCCCTCTATTGCAGTGCGGTCTGCTTCTGCAATTCCATGTGGTTCTTAATGAATTTTGGCAAGCTTTGATGCTTCTCAAGAACCCCCATGTGACCTCGGCTTTCTAAGCTATTTATCTTTTGGGGTGATGTTTTAGGAAAGGGGAATTCAGCATTCAGAAATGGAAATATCCTATGTTCTTCCTTTGCCAACAGAGCTCTGGAGAGACGAAGCAAAGAGCAGAGGATCTTTTGAAAGCCCGTCTTATGGCATTCATGCCAGCTTTCACTTCCCATGGCACCTCCATGAATAAATGAACAGGGTTCACACAAATGTGCATGTACCACTCACCAGGAGTAATGGAATGCCTGTGCATCGGATGGGGAGATGGAAATTTATTATATACTAGACCAGGGGTAGGCAACCTTGGCTCTTTTATGACTCGTGGACTTCAATTCCCAGAATTCCCTAGCCAGCATTCTTCTCTGCAGAAAGATGACACAGGGTCTGGAGGCTAAATCTGATGAAGAATGTTTACCGCCCTCCTTTCCTATGGTACTAAAGACTAAAACATACAAAGAAGGGCTCCAGGAATTGGGTATGTCTAGTCTAATGAGAAGAAAGACTAAGGGAGACATGATAGCAGCGTTCCAATATCTGAGGGGCTGCCACAAAGAAGAGGGGGGGGTCAACCTATTCTCCAAAGCACCTGAAGGCAGGACAAGAAGCAACGGATGGAAACTAATCAAGGTGAGAACCAACCTAGAACTAAGGAGAAATTTCCTGACAGTGAGAACAATTAATTAGTGGAACAACTTGCCTCCAGAAGTTGTGGGTGCTCCATCACTGGAGCTTTTTAAGGAGAGACTGGACAACCATTTGTCCAGAATGGTATAGTGTCTCCTGTTGGAGCAGGGAGCTGGACTAGAAGACCTCCATGGTCCCTTCCCATTTTATTATTCTATTCTGTTATTCTGTACTGATGGATCTCTTAATTCTTGTTGTTTTCAAAAAAAGAATTCCTAGAAGCCTGGCAACTGCCTACTCACACTACGTAAACAGTAACAGACAACTGCCCTGGAATGCCTCCTTTACTGTCAAACTAGAAAGGTGAAGCCATCAGTAATCCCACCAAAAAGAAAGGCTGTTATTGCCCTCAGAGGGTATATCCCAGCCCCAATTTGGAATAAAATCAAAAGCTACAATTCACAACCTGGACCAGTGCTGGCTGTTGGGTACTTAGCGCTCCAAACGAGGATGACTAATCGGTCTTACAATGCAATTTTTTTGGGGGGGTGGGGAATCAAAGCTATATAATTTGCCTTCATGTCATAACTCCGCTACATTTTATTGGCTACAGCTACTCTGCAATTAACGTTGATCACAGATACATTGGACTCGGAATTAAGCCGGCTTTTCAAGAACGCCAGCCAAGGAATCATTTATGGCTAATAAGAGTTTTAGAATCGACTCTAAAATATCTGGGTGGTGGTGGCTATATCTCTCTCCTGCTTTATTTTTCGAGCCACGGGAGACCTTCCCCAGGAATGGAACTCAGAGGTGTCTGCAGAACTCAAAATAAGTCAACATGGTGGCCTGGGGCAGGATTTCTATGACATGCTCATTGTGGCTTTTATTACAAGGACACATATATCTTGTGGGTGCCTCTGATCAAGCTGGTGTTTTGTTAATTGCTTCTGGTCTGATCAGACAGCAGGAACAGATTTTATTTTTAGACCAAGATGGTGGGCTACAGGTAAGCTTGTGTAATCATTAATTATGAAATAAACCACTGTGGTCAGCTTCATAGTGTGTGTATATGTGTGTGTGTGTCGGAGAAGAGCAGGCAGAGCTGGGGGGAGGAGTGAAGTGTGTCATTAGCTTAGAGTCATTACATTGCCACTTCTTGAAATCTATTGACCTTCTTCATCTGGCACCAATTCAGATTTGAATTTAGCTACTTAGAGTCTTGTGTATAGGCAATAAATCTCTCTGAACCGCAACTTACTGAATGGTCCTCATCCTTCGCGCCTGACATTAATCTAGTCAACTAAAGTTCAAATCTGGATCAGCACCAAATAAGGGTCAACAGAATTCAAGAGGGCGGGGCCAAACCTGGATCGCTTGTGGCAACATAATGACTCAAAGCTGATTACCTGCTTAACTCAGGCCCCCCCCCCAGCTCTGCCTGCTCTTCTACACTATCAGAGACAGAAGTAGAATGACAAGATCAAGCCAATGGAAGCCGTGGGATCTCTAAAACTTTCAACACCTGTCATGGCCTTCTGCACAAGTTCCCACCAGATGCCTGGCAAATGTTCCAAGGAAAACGGTGGCATGCTTGCCCAAAACACAGGGTTGGGTAGGGTTGGTGGAAACCTGCCCACATGCGGAATGTGAGATCAGTAGATGCTTGGAATGATTTGCTCCAAGTTGGCCACCAGCTTCGACACAGCATTTAATAGAGCGCTGTGGGACCCAACAAGGCCTGGTTACAGTCCTATGTCTAAGAGTGAAGCTCTCTCATTATGAAGGTGGCACAAAAGTCGCCTAATGGGGAGAATGATTACAAGTGTTTAGACTGACCCAGTTTTTGCCATCTAATGTCACTACTCAACTCTCCGTATCAAAGGGAAGCCAGCCTACACACAATGTCCAAAGGGAAGGCAATCTGAAGACGTGTGAAAAGGATGGTGATGACGGGTGGTCTTTGAAGGGCTGGAATCTTGCCCTAAATCAGGGCTGCCCAATCTTGGCAACTTTAAAACTTGTGGACTTCAATTCCCAGATGAAGCATGGCTGGCTGGGGAATCCTGGGAGTTGAAGTCCATGAGTTGAAGTCCATGGGTCTTAAAGCTTGCCAAGATTGGATACCCCTGCCCTAAATCTCACCCTTTCACAAAGGACCTTGTAGTCATACAACTTTACCAATAACACCAACCCACACCTAAGTCATTCTTCTTATGACGACGCTACTGATGGTTTGCTTGGGAGAAGCCATGGCTTCCCGTTTCACCCCAAACAAACCTGAATCAATTCTGAGCTGCAAAGGTCCACCATTCAACACTCTAGCTTGCAATTCCAGCTCAGTTGTCTGCTACACAAAAAGACTGGGTGTGAAGAGAAAGAACAAAAAAGAGATTGAGAAGTCTGCCTCTTCATTGTGTACAATGGCTAACACAGACCACAAGAGAAAGTGGGTGGCCCTCAGTTAAAAAACATATTTGCTGTGTCTTTGAAATCATGTCTAAACCCAAGCAAGATCCATAGGAGATGCAAGAAAGGAGAACTAAATTCTCCGATTCGCTTTACTGACTCACAAGATTCAGTAGCTCTTTTTCTTTACAAACATTTATTTATTTATTTATTTATTACTATACTAACATACACTATCAAGTACAGTAGACTCTGTCATCTGGGTCTAAGCAAGTTCCCCAACAGATATACTAAATTAAAAGCTATTTTAGCCAACGAAACATCTGCTTTTGAAGATAAGGGAGGTATGAATTTAGAATGCCACTGTATCAGGCCCACAAAACAGACTCTCTCATTTGTTGAATTTAAAATACATTTGCACTGATATTTCTTGCTCTCTGTTCCTTATCAATTGTGCCAAGCTGTTGACTGGAAACGCTCCATTCTTTGCATTGCGAGAGACATTTCCAACTGATGCTTGCTTTTGCAAGCTTTTGGAGAGGAAAAAAAGGGCAGCTTGTCAATCAATGTTTGAAAGGGGGCGGGGGGAACCCGACAACCAACCAACCTCCAGGCAAAATCCATGCAAGATAGACTCTTCTCCTTAATCAAAAAAGAATTTCAAAGGAAATCTGGCTATCTTCAATTGGATTTCTCCCATGGAAGTTTTAGCTCCAGCTGATAGCCCTCTGAGCCTGTAGCAGAAGAGCAGGATCGGAAAGGCCCCAAGGCAGGATGGCCAGCCTTGTTCCTTCTTCTCAACCAGAAGACCCAGCTGTGCTGTAATCTTCACACTCCATTGCTCAGCTCTTCTGACTCTCCAGATGTTTCTCCTCACGATCAATCAAAATCTACCTTCTTGTAACTTAAGGCCAGGGGTCCATTAACCCTGCCTTTGGGGAAAGCCAAGAGCAAATCCTTGTGTTATCCTCTACAGCCAATTTCATCTCTACTTCTCATCTTCCTTGTTTGACAGATCCACTATGAATCTGTTGGAGATGTCTATTTCGCTCTCCGAGTTCATGGAGAGCTAACCCTAAGTGAATTTTGCCCCCAATGGGATTTTCCCATGTATTCTACTGGGAGACCTAGATAAAAAAGTCAGCATATTGATCTGCTACAAATCCTTTGGCTTTCCGAATTCATGGAGAGCTACAGTGTCCGTAACCCTAAGTGAGTTTATCCCCAATGGGATTTTCCCATGTATTTGATCCAGTGGTGGGATTCAAATATGTGAATAACCGGTTCTCTGTGTGGATGCCGCTTCCAGAAGTCCATTCTGGGCCTGGGCAACAAAGAATTAGCTACCGGTTCTGCCGAAGTGGTGCAAACTGGCTGAATCCCACCACTGATTTGATCCTCTTGAATTCTGTTAACTCCTCTCTAGCACCAATTCAGTGCTGACAGTTAGTTGATTAGATCCTTCTGCATAGGCATAAGCAATAAATCAGCTTAACTGGAACTTAAGGGACATAAGCCTAATTAATGGCTGTTCAGTTGCCAGAAGTGGCACAAGCAAGAAAAATTGCAAAAAGCCACATGATCCAACGTTCCTTCCCAGCTGGCTTCTGTCAAGCAAGTCAACAAGGCAAGCTGGATTCGTTTAACAACCATGTCATTCATTTAACCACCATGGCACCAAAGTTCATAAAATCGGGCATAGCTCCCTTAACAAAATTCTGTTTCCAACTGTGGTCATAAGTTGAGGACTCCCTGTATAAGAGAAGCACTGCGTTATAAATTAATTACGTGGATCAATTTGCCATCTCTCCAACCTAATTAAAATTTGCTTCCTTTAAAATCGAAGCCAAGTTCCTAACATTTGCTCAACACTTTTGTCTTCAATGGAGCAACTGTTTGTCCTAAGCATTTTTGGGGATTAAACAAAACTCAGGCGGAGATCAAGAGCTGTAGATGAAATATAGATTTTGTTTGCATTGCTTTGCCCTAATCTAACGTGTTTATTTAAAATTTATCCAGTCATAAGCTAAGCACGGAGCAGTGAGTGTACAGAAAAAGAAAGGAAGAGGAAATTCATCCCGTTTTTTATTTTTCATTCCAACGCTTCCAAAATCTACAGTTCTCCAGCCAAACTGCACCTTTTCCTTTCAGTGTTCATTTTTTTGGCAGTGCCATTTTATTAGAGAGAAAGAGTTCAAAATGTGAACCCTACAGAAACACAGACAGTGGGGGGGGGG
>NW_015387882.1:237696-239814 GCF_001527695.2 Protobothrops mucrosquamatus | reverse complement strand
GGACCTCTGTCTTAAGGGACATGGAGACCCCAAATTGATGAGGCATTTGACCCCACCCTCAGGCTCAGCCTGGCTATCTCCTACACTACAATAACCAACCAAGGGCATTTGGGATGCCCACAAACCAGGGATGTCCACGGGGTGTGTGGTTGGGATATGCCTGGTTTGTATGTGCTGACTTTCAATGTGGCTGCCATCATTGGCTTCTCCTGTGGACGCTCCTGACCCACAAACACATCGTGTTGCGAAATGGGTGGAACCCACCGCAATGTTCAAGGTTATCGGTGTGTTGACGGACAAGTCAAGCATCCTACTTATTTTTGCACGGAGGCTGAGCTCTGTCAGCAGGAGTCGCCTTCCCTATTCAAGTTCTCCGCGAGCGTTTTTGAGTGCAACGGCTTTTTGGCAGCCGATGGATGTTGTTTTTCTTGGCAATTTTCTCGGCTTCATCTCAGGCCCTGGAAAACCCCGGGAGTTTGCTTTCAATAATCAAAGACTAAGGTAATGTTTGCTACAGAGAGGAGGGAAATGCTCCAGAAAGATTTCAAGGTCCGACTTCAATGCAACCTGGGCTTGTTTGTACATAATATATATTACCGCTTGCACGTGTTAAAACCTAGGGCAGTGATGGCGAACCTTTTAGAGACCGAGTGCCCAAACTGCAACCCAAAACCCACTTATGCATCGTCGGGTGCCGGGTGGGTGTGGCCCATTGGCTGGGCGTGGCCCATTGGCTGGGCGTGGCCCATTGGCTGGGCATGGCTGCGGTGGTAACGGCAGACTGGGTGGGACTAAAAAGTTCAATCAATCAATTCCAACTTTGCAAGATCTTTTTTTTTCCCACGAGAAGTTGAAATTGACTCATTGATTGAACCTTTTTTTTTAGTACATGGTGGCGGAGGCCTAAAGCGAAAAGGTTTTATAAAACCCAGCTGAAGGCCTAGGACTGGGGCGATAGTGCGCGTGCGCACAGAGAGGGCTCTGAGTGCTGCCTCTGGCACCCGTGCCATAGGTTCGCCACCAGTGACCTAGGGTCTTCTCCCGCACTAGAGAGATAGAAGCTCCAGGAAAATATACAGGATGAACTCATTAGCTTGACATAATTGCAACTACCAACCAGAAACTGCTGCCTTCAGAGAAAAATTGGCAGGTTCTGGGCCAGCTTTTCGGGTAGATGAGTCAGCCTTTGTCTAATTGGGGCTAAAGACTTACACGGGACCGTACTTTCCTCTTTGTCCCCCGTGGCAACAGTCCTGTGAGGTTGATTGGGCTGAGAAAGAGTGATTGGCCCAAAGTCACCAGGCTAGCTTTGATGGCTAAGGCAGGATTCGAACTCACCATCTCCTGGCAATTGGCCTAAAGTCACCCAGCTGACTTTCATGGCTAAGGAGGGACTAGAACTCACCATCACCTGGTGATTGGCCCAGAGTCACTCAGCAGCTTTCATGCCTAAGGTGGGACTAGAACTCACCGTCTTCTTGTTTCTAGGCCAGCACCACCTTCACTACTACAGCAAATTGGTTCTTACTGAATTTATACACTGCCCATCTCACTATGCAGAGATCCATGAGGAGAGCAGATAAGATAGTAGATAGTTTATGAAATGATTAGTCTTGCCATCGTATCAATAAAATAAAACAAAACAAAAACAAATGCAAGAGCTATGCGGTTCCCAGAGGTCTTCTAGTAAGTTTAAATAGATTTAAAAAACAACAGTCGTAAAATACGCATGTGATAAATAAAGAGAATCAACCATTAGATAAGCACGTCACCTTCATAGCACACTCCGATCTGTTCAATATAACGGGGTTCTTAGCTCCGCTGCCTTAAGTATAAACTCAGCAGTTCTTTTCACAATGTATACGTAGATTAGAGTCCAGGAAGAAATAGGACAGCCCTTGATTCAGATCCCAGTGTAATGTCCTTTCAGGAAGACATCACAAGGGCAGCCAATGAAAATGTGAGCATCGTGCCATTGTGTTAAGGGCACATCTCAGGTACTTGCGTTAAAGATCCTAACACAATTATATAATGCCCTGCTGTCCTTTTGTCTCTTTCGGCTGCCATGTCAGCAGCATTTGTCCATAATGCCATGATAATCTCTCTCTCTATCTCTCT
>NW_015387882.1:228121-237548 GCF_001527695.2 Protobothrops mucrosquamatus | reverse complement strand
CCTCCCCCTCCCCCTCTCCCTCTCTCCCCCTCCCTCCCTCTTTCCCTCTCCCTCTCCCTCCCTCTCCCTCTCCCTCATTCCTGCCCTCTCTCTCTCTCCCTCGCTCCCTCCCTCTCTCTCTCTCTCTTAATCAGCCTTAATCAATCACAACTTTTGAGATAGTCAAGTTGGCAGAGCAAAAGAAGCAGATTTGAAATCAGCAAAAATGTGTTCTTTCAGTATCGTTTAAAAAGTGTTGCTCATTCTTTGAAAGATTCTGTAAACATTAGCTGCAGGGGCGTTAGCTCAGTACTTAACTTTCCATTACAAATTAACGCTCAGCAGAATTCAGGATGACACACTCACTTTTAGCTGGGTGCCTATTGTTTATACACATTATACAAGTTTTAAGTTCCAGGGTGCTCTAACGGATGCGGAGGGAGATGGACAAGTAGGATGAAGCTCTGGGATGCAACAGATACATGATGTCAGCCTGACTCACTGTGGGTTGCTGTCAAAAACCTAGATGAAGTCTTCCAATTCCTTGGAGCATGCTCAGCTAGTAAATTTTGCGCATTTGTGAGTGTGTGTGCGCGCACATAGATATGGATGTAGAACATGGAAGCATAGGAGCCCTGGGGGCACAGTGGTTAGAATGCAGTATTGCAGGCTGACTCTGCCCACAGTCTGGAGTTTGATCCTGACTGGCTCGACGTTGACTCAGCCTTCCATCCTTCCGAGGTTGATAAAATGAGGACCCAGATTGTTGGGGGCAACAGGCTGACTCTGTAAACTGCTTAGAGAGGGCAATGAAGCAGTATATAAGTCTAAGTGCTATTGCCCTTCCTTCCTTCCTTCCTTCCTTCCTTTCTTCCGATCCTGACCAGCTCAAGGTGGACTCAGCCTTCCATCCTTCCAAGGTTGATAAAATGAGGACCCAGATTGTTGGGGGCAAGAGGCTGACTCTGTAAACTGCTTAGAGAGGGCTTTAAAGCACTGTGAAGCAGTATATAAGTCTAAGTGCTATTCCTTCCTTCCTTCCTTCCTTCCTTCCTTCCTTCCTTCCGATCCTGACCAGCTCAAGGTGGACTCAGCCTTCCATCCTTCCAAGGTTGATAAAATGAGGACCCAGATTGTTGGGGTCAACAGGCTGACTCTGTAAACCACTTAGAGGGCTTTAAAGCACTGTGAAGCGGTATATAAGTCTAAGTGCTATTGCTATTGCTACTGCTAGAACATAGAACATAAACTCATAGGGCTGGCAGGGATCTCAGAGGTCTTCTAGTCCAACCCCGTCAAGGCAGGAGACACTATACCATCCTAGTCAAATGGCTGTCCAGTCTACTTTTGAAAACCTCCAGGGATGGAGCACCCACCACTCCAGGAGGCAAGCTAATTCCTTAATTAATCATTCTCACTGTCAGGAAATTTCTCCTTACTTCTAGGTTGGATCTGTCTTTAACAAGCTTCCACCCATTGGTGTTTTGAAGAATAAGTCAATCCCTTCTTCTCCATGACAGACTCTCTAATACTGGAAGACAGTTATCATATCCCCCTCCCCCAATCCTTCTCTTCGATAAGTTAGACGAACCATAAGTGATGGCGAACCTTTTAGAGACCGAGTGCCCAAATTGCAACCCAAAACCCACTTATTTATCACCAGGTGCCAGGTGGGCGTGGCCCACTGGGTGGGCATGGCTGTGGTGGTCATGGCAGACTGGGTGGTTGTGGCCAAGGTTGGCGTGGTCACCTCGATGTTGCTCATGGGGAGGGATGCCTGTGGGGGCCGGGCAGGGTTCGGGGAGATCCAGGGGGTCTCTGACAGGTGGGGCAGTGGGCAGGAGGCTCATCCTGCGGGGTGAGGTGAGGCAAGGCGAGGCAGGGCGGGGGTGCCATTATCGCAGGGCAAGGCGAGGCAGGGGCCGGGGCGGCTGCTGCCTGACACCATCTTCACACAGAGGCCAGCAAGCACACAGGGGCCAACAGTGCCCGTCAGCATCCACAGCCTGCTGGCCCCTCGACCGGCGCACTCTGGGGCTCTGCAGCCCGCCACCAGACGTTCAGAGAAGCCGCCTCTGAGCTGGACAGACGACCGACAGCTGAGGAGGCGATGCAGTGAGTCGTGCCCGGGAAAAGGAGAGCATGCGAGGCCAGGAGGGATGGGACAGGGGGGAGGGAAACCAGCGTACTGGGATGCATCTGGCCATGTGGGACCTCGGTGAGTTAGCGGGCGGCTGGTTGAAGAGGAACGGTTGCCATCTCCGGGGCATGGTGCGCGTGCCCGCAGAGAGGGCTCTGAGTGCCGCCTCTGGCACGCGTCCCATAGGTTCGCCACCACTGAGTTAGACATACCCAGTTCCTGGAACTGTTTCATCATATAACTGCACATTTTCTAGGTTTGTACACAGATACAAGAGGCAAAACAAAGCAAAGCAAAAGTTTTGTTCCCCTTATTTGCAGCCTCCCTCCTCTTCCTTCATGTAGAGTTTTGTAATCTGCTTCATATTAAAAGGAGTCCCCAAGCGGGTGCAATAAAGACAATCAATAAAGCTCGCCTGCCTTTTCCAAATTGCAAAAGTCAGAGCCATAAAATGGAATAAGGGCAGGAGAAGCATACAGTATTAAAGGACAGCCGGCAGTGTCGGCGGGGTCTAAAACTTAAGCTAACAAGCAGACTTTTCGTTGCTATCGAAAGTTAATTCTATTGGGTGCCAACTCTAATTGAACCGACGTATTGGATTCGATCACTTCAGATTTGTTCATCGGTAATTCTCATTTTTTTATTTTTTTTGCCTGTTGGCAGCAAAGGAAAAAAAAAAACCTGAAATAGCCCCTTTTTTCTGGGTTTAATACTCATTGCACTGTTTCATTTCAGAATAAATGTCAGGGCGGGGGGAAAACTCTTCTTTCCAAACAAACAAACATGGTTAGATGGGACTAAAGGCAATAGACCTTTATTGTCCTATGATAGGGGTCCTCAACCTTTGGACTGCAGCCCACAATCGGGCTGCAGCCTATTCACAACCGGCTCGTGTGAGTGTTGGGTTTTAGCGTGCATGCGTGCACGGCTCAACTCACACAAGAGGTGCACACATGCAGACACCTCAGCTTGCACAAGTTGACCTGCACTTTGATGCGTGTGTGCGCTGGCCTGGCGCTTGGGCAGCCCGGTTCCCCTCTCCCCAGCCAGGCCGTCAAGCCACAAAGGTTGGGGACCGCCGTCCTATGGCGTGCCAGCGGGAAAACGCTGCAAAGCTGTTTGTTTAGCTAGGCACATCAGCCAAAAGCGGCAGTCTCCACTTACATCAAATTGCCCCTTAGGGATGAAGGCAAGGAAGGAAGACAAAACATTTCTGGGTAAATGTAGCCTGGAGAATTTTCTCCTAATAAAATCTTTAGCTTTCATAGGAAAGAAATCCAGCTGTGCTTAGGGGAACAGCCAAACATATTCAGAGGGTTATGGATCGTTGCACAGATGTTCAGACTGGAGCAGGCATTTTGGTCCAACTCTCCGTCCTAAGGACCTGGAATAGGCAGAAGCTGCCAAAGTGGTAAGTATCAAAAATAGTCCTGTCCCTTTTTTTTCAGCGTCCTAGTAACTTCCAACGGTCACTAAACAAATAATTGTAAATTGAGGATTACCTGCCTTCAGGCTGAGCCTAACTCTTCAACGGACACGAGATGGATGCAAGCTGTCTGCTTTTGTACAATGATCTCATTCTTTTAAAAAAAATGCCGTCCTAATTTTGCTTTTAAATATTGCTGACCACCAGCTTTGGAAAACCTGTTTGCTTAGAGTGGGATTAATGATAACCTGCCTTCCAATTGAGGACCTGTATACTGCACGGGTCAGGAAGAGAGCTGAGAAAATATCTACATCCTGGAGGTAAACTGTTTGAATTTGAATTGAATGGAATGTGTGGATGATCTTGGGGAACTTGAGCAAGAGATGATCAGAGAAGAGAGGCAGAGTCTCGTGTCACTCAATGGTTGGAGCGAGAAATTTAGGTAGCCTCCTGACTGATTGAATGTTTAGAAGTGAGAGCTATCCACCAGACAAAAACATATTTCAAAAATAAATAAAACAAATTTAGGAAAGAGCACAGGTTCACCGTCACCTCACAGGTTTACCTTGACAGCTATCACCATCAGAGCTAACAGTGAGAGCTATCAACTAGGCTTGTCTTTGGAAGGTGTAGGACTCAGGGGTAGGCAACCTTGGCTCTTTTATGACTGGTGGACTTCAACTCCCAGAATTCATGAGCCAGCATGGCTCAGCTTGGAAACCTCTCCCTTTCCACTCAGCATGGATGGCTCAGGAATTCTGGGAATTGAAGTCCAGGAGTCATAAAAGAGCCAAGGTTGCCTACCCCTGGTGTAGGTGCTCCATCATTGGAGGCTTTCAAAAACAGACTGGACAGCCACCTGTCTGAAATGGTATAGGGTCTCCTGCTCGAACAGTGGGTTGGACTACAAGACCTCTAAGGTCCCTTTCCAACTCTATTATTCTATGTTTTATGTTCTATGTTTCAACTCCTTCCCTCAGGATGCCGCCAAAACAAAGAAACACAGAGACAATCCCCCCCCCTCCATGCCATCATTCTGCTAAACACGTAATTCCCACAGCACTGTCTTATGCCTAAGGATATCTAACCATGTAATAGGACCGTATTGCTATTATCCTTCTCATCTTTCCTATTACCTACTCCTATTGGAGTAGGTAATCACTTCGTTGATTGTATCTTATGATTTATGATTGTATCTTATGATTGATTTTATCTTATGATTTATCACCTTGTTGTTTTAGGTACACTGAGAGCTTATGCACTGGAGACAAATTCCTTGTGTGTCCAATCACATTTGGCCAATAAAGAATTCTATTCTATTCTATTCTATTCTATTCTATTCTATTCTATTTTGTCCTCTCCACTCCTCTATCCTATCCCATCCCATCCCATCCCATCCCATCCCATCTTCTATTCTATTCTTTACAATATTCTATTCTATTCTATTCTATTCTATTCTATTCTATTCTCTGTCCTACTCTACTCTACTCTACTCTACTCTACTCTACTCTATTCTCTGTCCTATTCTATTCTATTCTATTCTATTCTGTTCTGTTCTGTTCTGTTCTCTATTCTATTCTATTCTATTCTATTCTATTCTATTCTGTTCTGTTCTGTTCTGTTCTGTTCTGTTCTGTTCTGTTCTGTCCTGTACTCTACTCTACTCTACTCTACTCTACTTTACTCTACTCTATTCTATTCTCTGTCCTACTCTACTCTATTCTATTCTCTGTCCTATTCTATTCTATTCTATTCTATTCTTATTCTTATTCTATTTTATTCTATTCTATTGTCCTATTGTACTCTACTCTACTCTACTCTACTCTATTCCATTCTATTCCATTCCACATCTTCCACTAGTATTCATCTATTGTTTGCCTTATGCCACCTGATCAGAAGGCACAATTTTCTATAGAATGTGAAAGCATGGCAAGCTAATATCCCAAATACAATTAAACTGCTGATTTGGTTACCATCTGCCTTCTCCGAAGTCTTATGCAATAGATAATTAAAGCCGTGTCAAATTAGCAGATGACAAGATTTCTCCCCCCCCCCCCACCACCTTCATTCTATAATCTTTTTGACTCATTCTGGATTTCATACAAACTAGGATAACATTAAATTCTTCCAAGCACAATGAGAAATGTTAACAGTAACAGTATGTGCCCTGCAAAAGGAAGCCTCATTATGGCCATTCCTCTACTTTTATAGGGTGTCTTACTATGAAATGAACATCAGAATAATCAAAGATACTTCAATGCAAGAGATAAATCCTTCTCAACAGGGAAAACTCCAAGCTGCCACTATCTGCCACATGATTATAACAAGGAGAATCCGGTCGATGAAATGCAACAATTACTACTGTAACACCATGCGGATGACTCAATAGATTCAGATAGATGGGGACTTTGATGTTATTCTGAATTTGGGTGTTTACTTACAGATGTTTCATTACCCAACTAGGTAACATCATCAATTTGCACCCCTCCCCCTTCTAGCACTGATAATGTCGTCTAGTTGGGTAATGAAACAAGCAAGCAAGGAAACAAACAAACACCAAGTCTAGTCTTCAAGAAAGAGTGTGGAAAAAATTCAGAGAAGAGCAACTAAGATGATCAAAGGCCTGTAGGCCAAAATGTATGAAGAACGGCTGCGGGACATGGGTTTGGCCAGTCTAAAGAAAAGAAGAAATAGGGGAGACATGATAGCAGTGTTCCAGTATCTTGAGGGGCTGCCACAAAGAAGAGGGGGCCAGGTTGTTCACCAAAGCACCAGAGGGAAGGATGAGAAACAATGGTTGGAAACTGACCAAAGAGAGAAGCAACTTGGAATTAAGGAGAAACTTCCTAACAGTGAGGACAATCAACCAGTGGAACATCTTGCCACCAGAAACCGTGGACGCTCCATCACTGGAGATTTTTAAGAAGAGACTGGACATCTACCTGTCTGAGATGATATACAGTAGGTTCTCCTGCTCGAGCAGGGGGCTGGACTAGAAGACCTCCAAGGTCCCTTCCAGCTCTATTCTCTATTTTCTCTAGTCTTCCTCCAAGTGATTTTGGAGGAAGTTGATGCTTTTGTGGTTTTGTGCAGTGTTTCCAGGTTAGCTCTGCACTTGATCCCTCCTCCCTGCCAGGCTGGGTGCTTGAAATGATGAGCACTCCTTTGGAGTTTATGCCTGGTTTTCTAAAAAGCAGAAACCATTCAACATCTGCCTGAGATGAAACCATTTGAATGTCCTGAGTGAATGAGAAGGAAGGAAGGAAGGAAGGAAGGAAGGAAGGAAGGAAGGAAGGAAGGAAGGAAGGAAGGAAGGAAGGAAGGAAGGAAGGAAGGAAGGAAGGAAGGAATTTTTATTTTCTGCTTTTTGAAAAGCCTAAGAAATAATGCCCTTAAAATATGTTATATTTATTTTACACCTTTCAAAAATCCCAACGAAAACATAAATTAAAATTCAAACTATTAATTTGACAGGAGGTTTCAGCCATACGTTTGGAAGTGTCCTTAGGGTTAGCCCCTCTGACAGTGAACCAATTATGAGAACCTCAAAGCTATGATTAAGTTACCAGAAGTCAAGCAAATTATCTTTCTTTTATTCTTTTGCTGCAGGATAGAGAAATGGGGAAAAAGAAAAAGAAATGAACTTCAATCGGTTCTTGTTTTTACACAAGCTTCGTTTCATTTGAGGAAACTTTGAAATTGGCAGTTTCTGGTTTTTATCAATTTGGCCTTCTATTTGCTTCCTTTCTTTTCTTTTTTTAATAACTTAGGGCCCTTAAACTATAGAAAATTCAATTTGCAATCTCTCCATTCCTTCCCCAGAGTCAACAAAACAAACCTCATTTCAAAAATAAGCAAATAAATACTGAGCAGGTATTAAACTGTGGTGTAAATGGTGACATACAGGCAGTCCCCAACTTACCATCCCAACTGAGCCCAACATTTTAGGTTGTTAAGTGAGATGTTTGTTTAAGTGAGTTTTCCCCGTTTTACGATATTTCTTGCCACAGTTATTAAGAGGATCACTGCAGTCGTTAAACTAGTGACACGGTTGTTAAGTGGATGTGGTTTCCCCATTGACTTTGCTTGCCAGAAGGTCGCAAAAGTGGATCACGTGACTTTAGGATGCTGCAACCGTCATAAATATGAGTCAGTTGCCAAGTGTCTGAATTTGGATCACGTGACCATGGGGATGCTGCAATGGTCATGTATGAAAAATAGCCATAAATCACTTTTTTCCAGTGCTGTTCTGACTTAGAACGGTCACTAAATGAACTGTCATAACTCAAGGACTACCTGTATTACGAAAACTTGACTGCTTCCTTGAAAATGTAGGAATAAACTACTAAATCAGGGGTCTTCAAACTTGGCCCTTTTATGACTTGTGGACTTCAACTCTCAGAATTCCTCATCCAGGCATGCTGGCTGAGGAATTCTGGGAGTTGAAGTCCACAAGTCACAAAAGAGCCAAGTTTGAAGACCCCGATATAGACTTTAAGAGGAGTGGACTTCAACTCCCAGAATTCCTCAGCCAGGCAGGAAGTCCACAAGTCATAAAAGGGCCAAGTCTGAAGACCCTGTACTAACTCAATGTGGGGTGGGGAATGTCTTTACTATCAAACTAGGTAGAGCGTAGTTATGGGAAGGAAGGAGGGAAGCATAAATTAAGCTTTTCAACTCCTTGCCTTAATTCATCACATCACACATTTTTTTCCTCCGATAAAAAAGAGCCAATATGACTTTATGTAATAATAATAATAATAATAATAATACAGCAGATAAGGATGAAAAAGATGGGGAGAGCTGATTATAGTGTAGGATCGGCAGAAGATGAGGAAGTTAAGAACAAGAACAAAAGAGCCGTGACATGCTATTAGCATGCACACCAAAGATAGTATTTTGCTCAATAGGTTAATCCCCAAGTGGCTTCTCTTTAAAATTAATGCCAGCACACCCGCAGAAGGGACACTTGAAATAAAATTATGACTCAGGATGTGAAACTTTGTAAAGCTTGCATAAGTAAAAAGAACATTTGAAAGTGGAGCTGGGGGTGGGAGTTGGACACGGCAAGACTGAGCCTCTAGCAGGACGGGTGAGAACTTCTCAAGATGTTCCACATGGAGGTCATCCTCAGCTTACGAACAAACAATTGAGTCCAACATTTGTGTTGCCAAGTGAGACAGTTGTTAAGTGGGTTTTGCCCCCATTTTGCAATCTTTCTTGCTACAGTCATTAAGTGGATCACTGCAGTTGTTAAGTTAGCAACACGGTTGTGAAGTGAATCGGGCTCCCTCCATTGACTTTGCTTGTCAGAAGGTCGCAAAAGGGGATCACGTGACCCCGGGACACTGCAAATATGAGTCAGTTGCCCAGCGTCTGGATTTTGATCACATGACCATGGGGATGCTGCAGTGGTCGTAAGTGTGAAAAAAGGCCACGAGGTCCTTTTTTCAATACTGTTGTAACTTTAAATGGTCACAAAATAAACTGTTGTAAGTAGAGGACTACCTGTACAAAAGTCAAAACGAGCACATCTCGTTAAAAATCCATCCCATATAATACAGTCCCAATAATCTGTTTCAAGCAACTTAGATCCAGGTGGGGAAGCATAAATAGTAAGAATAAAGTCATTCTGTGTTTCCTGTAATGTTTCTGAGATGGTGTCATTCCAGGTCCTTAAATGGATGGGAAGTCCCAGGGGAACCCAGAAACGTGCGGATAAATTATAAGTCGCCATTTTTTAATTATGTCCTACTGGCCCTTAAATGGCACCAGTTCTGCAGTGTGAGGCATAATGTACAATGGCAGCTTGCAGCTGTCCATGCTGTTAGCAAGGTACAGTAAGTCTGCAGCTTTCTCTGAGGAAGGAAGGAAGGAAGGAA
>NW_015387882.1:221662-224480 GCF_001527695.2 Protobothrops mucrosquamatus | reverse complement strand
AAAGGAAAGGAAAGGAAAGGAAGAAGGGAAGGGAAGGGAAAGACTTGAAAAAGTAGAGTGCAGAAGAAGTTAAGGTTTTCCTTCAGACTCACTGCAGATCTGTAATCATTTGGACTCTCCCTGAGAAGTTTTTTTTAAAGTATGTATTAGTAACATGAATGAAATAAAGTACAGTATTTAGTCTGGCCCTAAACTCTTTCCATGCACAGATCTTTTATTAAATACATTTACTTTGCTAAGGTAAATTATTGCCGCACCAACACAATTAGTATCCATAAATAGGAGCATAAGAAAGGAGATATACGCAAACCTATCCGTTTTTCTAAAACAAAATTAAACTCTGATTTGAAGTGCCCACTTGATGCTCAAGCACTAAATGTGATGCGTTTTCCTGGGCTGCTGCAGGAAAGGGCATCTTATGCTTTGGTTTGGCTTTTTATGCTTTTAGAAATAGTTAACATTTTGGTGACTTTTGAATTCACTCAGAGCATATCAAGATATTTAGAAGATATTTACCTATTAGTCTATGACTTATAGATTAATTTTCATTATTTGATTAAGATTTCTTCTTTTTTTCCATTTCTAGAAAGTTTAAATATTTTTTTTCACTTTTTCACATATCCAGAAAATTCAGATACTGGAAAAGTAGAACATAGAATAACAGAGTTGGAAGGGACCTTGGAGGTCATCTAGTCCAACCCCCTGCTCAGGCAGGAAACCCTATACCATCTGGGACAAATGGCTGTCCAGTCTCTTCTTAAAAACTTCCAGTGTTGGAGCATTCACCGCTTCTGGAGGCAGGTTGTTCCACTGGTTAATTGTTTGAACTGTCAGGAAGTTTCTCCTTAGTTCTAGGTTGCTTCTCTCCTTGATTATAATAATAATAATAAAGTTGGAAGTGACCTTGGAGGTCATCTAGTCCATCCCCTGCTCAGGCAGGAAACCTATACCATTTCAGACAAATGGCTGTCCAGTCTCTTCTTAAAAACTTCCAGTGTTGGAGCATTCACTGCTTTTGGAGGCAGGTTGTTCCACTGGCTAATTGTTCTAACTGTCAGGAAGTTTCTCCTTAGTTCTAGGTTGCTTCTCTCCTTGGTTAGTTTCCATCCATTGCTTCTTGTCCTGCCTTCAGGCGCTTTGGAGAATAGCTTGACTCCCTCTTCTTTGGGGCAGCCCCTGAGATACTGGAAGACTGCTATCATGTCCCCCCTCGTCCTTCTCTTCGTTAAACTAGACATACCCAATTCCAGCAACCGTTCCTTATATGTTTTAGCCTCCGGTCCCCTGATCATCTCTGTTGCTCTTCTCTTCTAGAACTTCATCAACCATCATGTCAAGGTTGCGTTGGCCAACAGGTTTTCAGTTGTGTGGTGTGCTCATTTTTTGGAGGCTGTGCTCCAGGAGCAATCTGTTCCCAGTTTCCTGTCAATGATAAATGAGTCTCCTCTGTGTCTTTAAGTTACTTTGAGCAGGGGGTGTGTGGGGAGGGAAGCTGCTTCACAGCATGCTTCTGAAAATCTCTCCATAATTGCAAGGGAAAGCTATCTTAATGAAACTTCCCTTGCTGAGATTTTGCATTTTCAAGTATGCTTATTATTACCACGGCAATCCCAAACTCTTGAGAACACAGTCTATTATCCATCTGTATTTAGGTTAACAGTTTGCATGTGACATGTAAATAAATGGAGGGGAAACTTGGGGTGTGTGTTTGTGTGTCTATATATGTGTGTGTATATATATATATATATATATATTTATCTCGATAGAATGCCACCATCTCAACAGTACAATCGATTGATTTCAAGGGTCCCCACTCTCCGCTGCAGATCAATAAAAGCTGCGTGAATCCAACCCAAAATCATTACAAATAAATAAATCGGAGTTTAGGATGCTGGGCGAACCCAACTAAACTCTTTAAAGCAAATACATGCTTTGCAAAACGGGACAGGCTATTTGAAGGACCGCCTCGCCCTTATTACATCCAACCAAGACAGGAAGGCGGAGTGTGCTACATGTCCCATCAGTTGGGCATGTACCTCTGGTGTGACTATGAAAAAGGGCCTTTTCAGTTGTGGCCCCTTCTTTGTGGAACAATGCCCCCCCCCCCAAGGTATGGCTGGCACCCTGCTGCTTTTCCAAAAGGCTCTGAAGACGTGGTTTTGTCAGTGGCCTTGGGAACCACGAATGGAGATGGAGCTGTGGTTGATTTGATTGTGTTGCTGCTTCCACAGATTGTGTTCTGGGGGATGGGGGGGGTTGTTATGATTTTTAACATTGGAACCTGCCTGGAGTCACCTATTTGTGAGTTGGGCGGCCATATAAATTTATGGCCGCCCAATTAAAGTTGGAGTGCAGGGGAGGAAGCCTAGCCCTGCCAAAAGCAAAATGCAAAAAAAATTGCTTATCGTGTTGATGTATCCTCGTTGTGTTATTTTTCCCTGTTTGTTTTATTGTTCTGTTATTTTACATCGGAGGGATCCTTGGTGCTCTCTGAGCTGGGTCATTGTCTTGCCGATGTTTCATGACCCAAACAGCGCTAGTGATGATGCACTGATGATGTTACCTAGTTGGGTCATGAAACGTCTGCAAGTTCCAAGAGCACCAAGGACCCCACAGTTTGACCCTGAGCTGCAGATGTTCTCCTTTACTGGTATATTTTGCTTCTGTTCTGTTTACACGTCTTTCATTTTCTTCCTAATTATTTATTGTAAGCTGCTTAGAGTAGCCCCAAATACATTGAATAAATAAACAAACCATAAATACTGCAAATGCTAACCACCCAAAGAATGATAACTCCCTTAAAAAAAACTGGGGGGGG
>NW_015387882.1:214842-220163 GCF_001527695.2 Protobothrops mucrosquamatus | reverse complement strand
CCACATCTGCCTATCCCAGGTCCTGGGAAAGGACTCGATAGGTAGACAAAATGCCAAATCCAGTCTGAACATCTGGCTGACTGTGCGATGATCCATAATAATAATAATAATAATAATAATAATAATAATAATAATAATAATAATAATAATAATAATAATAATAATAATAATAATAATAGTAAAGTTGGAAGGGACCTTGGAGGTCATCTAGTCCAACCCCCTGCTCAGTCTCTTCTTCAAAACCTCCAGTGTTGGAGCATTCACCGCTTCTGGAGGCACGTTGTTCCACTGGTTAATTGTTCTGACTGTCAGGAAGTTTCTCTTTAGTTCTAGGTTGCTTCTCTCCTTGGTTAGTTTCCATCCATTGCTTCTTGTCCTGCCTTCAGACACTTTGGAAAATAGCTTGACTCCCTCTTCTTTGGGGCAACCCCTGAGATATTGGAAGACTGCTATCATGTCCCCCCTCGTCCTTCTCTTCTTTAAACTACACATACCCAATTCCTGCAACCGTTCTTTATACGTTTTAGCCTCCAGTTCCCCAATCAACTTTGCTGCTCTTCTCTGCACTCTTTCTAGAGTCTCAACATCTTTTTTATAGTGTGCTTTGGAGAACAGGTTGACCCCCTCTTCTTTGGGGCAGCCCCTGAGATACTGGAAGATTGCTATCATGTCCCCCTTCGTCCTTCTCTTCATTAAACTAGACAGACCCAATTCCAGCAGCCTTTCCTTATATGCTTTAGCCTCCAGTCCCCTAATCATCTTTGTTGCTCTTCTCTGTACTCTTTCTAGAGCCTCAACATCTTTTTTACATCATGGTGACCAAAACTGGATGCAGTATTCCAAGTGTGGCCTTACCAAGGCCTTGTAAAGTGGTATTAATATTTTGCGTGATCTTGATTCTATCCCTCTGTTAATGCAGCCTAGCACTGTGTTTGCCTTTTTGGCAGCTGCAGCACACGGCTGGCTCATATTTAAGTGATGGTCCACTAGGACTCCAAGGTCCCTCTCACAGTTACTACTATTGAGCAAGGTACCCCCTATACTATATCTGTGGTCCCCTTTCTCCTCAAACTATGTTTAATTGGAAAATCGTAGCTCCAGAAATGGAGCTTCACGAGAGTTACCTCTGGAAGAAAGTAGCTTCATTTGCATCTTGTTTAGGGGTGTTTTTTTGTTTTTTTTAATTAAGAAAACACTGATTGATAGGCAGACACTCTGTGGATAAGAAGAGGAAGTTACAAGTGATTAAGAAAGGGAACTTGGACAAGCATTAACAGAGGGATAGAATCAAGATCACGTGAAGTATTAATGCCACTTTACAAGGCCTTAGTAAGGCCACACTTGGAATACTGCATCCAGTTTTGGTCACCACGATGTAAAAAAGATGTCAAGACTCTAGAAAGAGTGCAGAGAAGAGCAACAAAGATGATCAGGGGACTGGAGGCTAAAGCATACGAGGAACGGTTGCTGGAATTGGGAATGTCTAGTCTAACGAAGAGAAGGACGAGGGGGGACATGATAGCAGTCTTCCAGTATCTCAGGGGCTGCCCCAAAGAAGAGGGAGTCAAGCTATTCTCCAAAGCGCCTGAAGGCAGGACGAGAAGCAACGGGTGGAAACTAACCAAGGAGAGAAGCAACCTGGAACTAAGGAGAAATTTCCTGACAGTGAGAACAATTAACCAGTGGAACAACCTGCCTCCAGAAACTGTGAATGCTCCAACACTGGAAGTTTTTAAGAAGAGACTGGACAGCCATTTGTGTGAAATGGTGTAGGGTTCCTGCCTGAGCAGGGGGTTGGACTCGATGACCTCCAAGGTCCCTTCCAACTTTATTATTATTATTATAAGTTCTCAGCATCCAGTCCGTTTCTCTCTCACTTCTTTATAAAGATTAGCAGCCAACTTTATTCTGGGGAAGTAGCAAGCCTAATTACATTCTGCATTTGCACAAGCCACCAGGCAGCCCTAGCCGTTGCATAATCACAGCTTCCACACGCGTAAAAATTACTGCCTTCAACATACATGCATTTCTTTTTAATTATACACAGGGAATCAGTCTAATTAAGGAGCTCGAGCAAGAGCAGAAAAACAAAAATCTCGCCACGCAAATCAGAACGGGCCCCAAATTACTCTCAAGTGTGCTTGTTTTGTACTTCCAAGGCCCTGGTGTCAGGGTCTTAAGTCTACTTGAGACACCGCTTATGTTATTAGACGATCAGTGAGTCCACTTTTTTTATGAGTTTGGTTTGACTATCTAGTCGTGTCCAGCTCTACTCATGAACATGGGGACATAAAGATACCCAGGAAGGAAGGAAGGAAGGAAGGAAGGAAGGAAGGAAGGAAGGAAGGNGACCCTGAGCTGCAGATGTTCTCCTTTACTGGTATATTTTGCTTCTGTTCTGTTTACACGTCTTTCATTTTCTTCCTAATTATTTATTGTAAGCTGCTTAGAGTAGCCCCAAATACATTGAATAAATAAACAAACCATAAATACTGCAAATGCTAACCACCCAAAGAATGATAACTCCCTTAAAAAAAACTGGGGGGGGGATCCTCTTCCCTCCCTCCACGTTCACCCCAAATTTTGTTAATCCCAATCCCTGTTGAGGTCTCCCGAGGGACGAAGGGCAATTGCTGGTGATGTAGAAGCAATTCAACCAAGAGGAAAGATACACACACACCCCAGTCCTAGTAAATCCAAGAGTACTGAATATTTCAGAAGCATTCCTTTGGGGAATTCTTCCCTGGAATAAGAATTGCACTTATGATGCATCTGACATTAATATTAAAGTATTAGTCTCTGGGGCCTTATCCAAACCGCTGTGGTTGTTCTCCGGGGGTGGGGGGGGGAAGCTGCAATTGGCTATCCACATCTGTGATTCATTTAAACTTCTCGCTTATGCCCTCCGTAATACGGTAACACTTAGCACTTACACTGTACCTTCCGCTGACACTTGGCACATATTAACTCATTCATCTTTATTCCATGGGGAGAGAGACGAGAGAAAAGAAAACCAAGAACGATAGAGGGGCAAATAAAATAAAATAAAATAAAATAACCATTAGCATCTAGGTGAGGTTATGCAAGACACTTGCCTAATCGTTGCCAAGGGAAACGGAACTCAACGGAAAAGCCTTTTGTTGGGATTCTGTGGCCAGATAGGCAGGCCCAGTTTTTCCTTTCCCGTTCCTTTGCTTCTTCTATAAATACATCTTTGGCTACTATGTCCCTGGAATTGCAAATTTATAATAATAATAATAATAATAATAATAATAATAATAATAATAATAATAATAATAATAATAATAATAATAATAATAATAGTAAAGTTGGAAGGGACCTTGGAGGTCATCTAGTCCAACCCCCTGCTCAGGCAGGAAACCCTATGCCAGTTCAGACAAATGTCTATCCAGCCTCTTCTTCAAAATCTCCAGTGTTGGAGCATTCGCTGCTTCTGGAGGCAGGTTGTTCCACTGGTTAATTGTTCTCACTGTCAGGAAGTTTCTCCTTAGTTCTAGGTTGCTTCTCTCCTTGGTTAGTTTCCACCCGTTGCTTCTTGTCCTGCCTTCTGGTGCTTTGGAGAACAGCTTGGCTCCCTCTTCTTTGGGGCAGCCCCTGAGATACTGGAAGGCTGCTATCATGTCCCCCCTCGTCCTTCTTTTCGTTAAACTAGACAGACCCAATTCCAGCAGCCTTTCCTTATATGCTTTAGCCTCCAGTCCCCTGATCATCTTTGTTGCTCTTCTCTGTACTCTTTCTAGAGTCTCAACCTCTTTTTTACATCGCGGGGACCAAAACTGGATGCAGTATTCCAAGTGTGGCCTTACCAAGGCATTGTAAAGTGGTATTAACACTTCACGTGATCTTGATTCTATCCCTCTGTTAATGCAGCCCAGCACTGTGTTGGCCTTTTTGGCAGCTGAAGCACACTGCTGGCTCATATTTAGGTGATTGTCCACTAGGACTCCGAGGTCCCTCTCACAGTTACTACTATGGAGCAAGGTACCCCCTATACTATATCTGTGGTCCCCTTTCTCCCTCAAACTATGTTTAATTGGAAAATCGTAGCTCCAGAAATGGAGCTTCATGAGAGTTACCTCTGGAAGAAAGTAGCTTCATTTGCATCTTGTTTAGGGGTGTTTTTTTGTTTTTTTTAATTAAGAAAACACTGATTGATAGGCAGACACTCTGTGTATAAGAAGAGGAAGTTACAAGTGATTAAGAAAGGGCACTTGGACAAGCATTAACAGAGGGATAGAATCAAGATCACATGAAGTATTAATGCCACTTTACAATGCCTTAGTAAGGCCACACTTGGAATACTGCATCCAGTTTTGGTCACCACGATGTAAAAAAGATGTCGAGACTCTAGAAAGAGTGCAGAGAAGAGCAACAAAGATGATTAGGGGACTGGAGGCTAAAACATATAAGGAACGGTTGCTGGAATTGGGCATGTCTAGTTTAATGAAGAAAAGGACGAGGGGGGACATGATAGCAGCCTTCCAATATCTCAGGGACTGCCACAAAGAAGAGGGAGTCAAGCTATTCTCCAAGGTGCCTGAAGGCAGGACAAGAAGCAACGGGTGGAAACTAACCAAGGAGAGAAGCAACCTAGAACTAAGGAGAAACTTCCTGACAGTTAGAACAATTAATCAGTGGAACAACCTGCCTCCAGAAGCGGTGAATGCTCCAACACTGGAAGTTTTTAAGAAGAGACTGGACAGCCATTTGTGTGAAATGGTGTAGGGTTCCTGCCTGAGCAGGGGGTTGGACTCGATGACCTCCAAGGTCCCTTCCAACTTTATTATTATTATTATAAGTTCTCAGCATCCAGTCCGTTTCTCTCTCACTTCTTTATAAAGATTAGCAGCCAACTTTATTCTGGGGAAGTAGCAAGCCTAATTACATTCTGCATTTGCACAAGCCACCAGGCAGCCCTAGCCATTGCATAATCACAGCTTCCACACGCGTAAAAATTACTGCCTTCAACATACATGCATTTCTTTTTAATTATACACAGGGAATCAGTCTAATTAAGGAGCTCGAGCAAGAGCAGAAAAACAAAAATCTCGCCACGCAAATCAGAACGGGCCCCAAATTACTCTCAAGTGTGCTTGTTTTATACTTCCAAGGCCCTGGTGTCAGGGTCTTAAGTCTACTTGAGACACCGCTTATGTTATTAGACGATCAGTGAGTCCACTTTTTTTATGAGTTTGGTTTGACTATCTAGTCGTGTCCAGCTCTACTCATGAACATGGGGACATAAAGATACCCAGGAAGGAAGGAAGGAAGGAAGGAAGGAAGGAAGGAAGGAAGGAAGG
>NW_015387882.1:190401-214527 GCF_001527695.2 Protobothrops mucrosquamatus | reverse complement strand
TACTTCCAAGGCCCTGGTGTCAGGGTCTTAAGTCTACTTGAGACACCGCTTATGTTATTAGACGATCAGTGAGTCCACTTTTTTTATGAGTTTGGTTTGACTATCTAGTCGTGTCCAGCTCTACTCATGAACATGGGGACATAAAGATACCCAGGAAGGAAGGAAGGAAGGAAGGAAGGAAGGAAGGAAGGAAGGAAGGAAGGAAGGAAGGAAGGAAGGAAGGAAGGAAGGAAGGAAGGAAGGAAGGAAGGAAGGAAGGAAGGAAGGAGGCTTCAGAAAGGAGGCCAAGCTAAGAGGCAGCCCAGCCCAGAGCTGGATAGGAGACAGAGGAAGAATAACAGAGTTGGAAGGGACCTTGGAGGTCATCTAGTCCAACCCCCTGCTCAGGCAGGAAATCCTATACCATTTCAGACAAATGGCTGTCCAGTCTCTTCTTAAAAACCTCCAGTGATGGAGCACCCACAACTTCTGGAGGCAACTAGTTCCTCTGATTAATTGTTCTCACTGTTAGGAAGTTTCTCCTTAGTTCTAGGTTGCTTCTCTCCTTGATTAGTTTCCACCCGTTGCTTCTTGTCCTGCCTTCTGGTGCTTTGGGGAATAGCTTGACCCCCCCTTCTTTGTGGCAGCCCCTGAGATATTGGAAGACTGCTATCATATTCAACCCTAGTCCTTCTTTTCATGAAAGCAATAGCACTTAGACTTATTATACCACTTCATAGTGCTTTACAGCACTCTCTGAGTGGTTTACAATGTCAGCCTATTGCCCCCCCCCCCAACAATTTTACCAAATTCAGAAGGATGGAAGGCTGCATCAACCTTGAGCCGGTCAGGATCGAACTCCTGGCTGTGGGCACAATTAGCTTGTAGTACTGCATTCTAACCACTGCACCACCAGGCCTAATGAGAAGGAAGGACTCACTGGAGAAGAGCCTAATGCTGGGAAAGATGAAGGGCAAGAGAAGAAGGGGATGACAGAGAAGGAGGTGGCTGGATGGAGTCACTGAAGCAGGAGGCGTGAGCTTCAATGGACTCCAGAAGATGGCAGAGGACAGGAAGGCCTGGAGGAACGTTGTCCATGGGGTCCCGATGGGTCGGACACGACTTTGCAACTAACAACAACAACAACCCAATTCCTGAAACTCTTCTCTGAGAGTCAGGATACCCACTCCCTAGAATCTCCCAGGGTGTATCCATCAGGTTGAGAATATAAGGGTTGAGTACGGCAAGATTCTGTCTATTGTCCGTCAGCAATGGACAGAACTCAACCCGAACTATTCCACTTCATTCCTGGGCTTAGCTTGACATAGAGGAAAAGACAGAGAGGTTTTTATGATCTAGGATTAATTTTCACTAAATCCAGAGGCCAAGGCTAAGGTTTTATCCATGGAGCATCCTAAGTACGCAACAAATGCTTGCTCTACTGGGAACTCCTAGCAAATTCCTTTCTCACATATTAGGGCATTATCCTTTCTAAAGTTTTGCTTTTATGTTATTTCCCCTTGCTTTACTACTATCTCTGTCTCTCGTGCATACATAAAGAACAGCAAATTCCTACAAAGGGAGAAGGCAAAAAAAATCAAACGGCGAGAAGCCATGTAATCATAGGCTTGCCGTATTATCATTGAGTTCCTGATCGTTTTCAAACGCTGTAATTATAAACTCCCCAGTCGCTACACAAAACGCCGAGCATCAAATCAATATTATAGAATCGTGTCCTAATTTGAAATTTCTCATCTCCGAAGCTCTTTGCGGAAATGTGTCCATTGTCTGGCGATCAAATAAACTCCGTTCATAAGCTGGATGTTTCTGACCCACGGAAAGAGACTTAATGACTTTGTTAATACTGGATTAAATGCGTTGGGTTGATTAATACAAATAGTCCTTGACTTACAACCATTTGTTTAATGACTGAAGTTACTTTCAGAAGTGACTTTACGACTGGTCCTCACACATACAATCCCTTGGACATGTGATTTTGGCAACCGATGTATTTACAATGCTTGCAGTGTCTGGAGATCGTGTGATTTTCATTCGTGACTTTCCCAGTCAACTTCCAACAAGCAAAGTTAATGGGGAAAGCTGGATTTGCTTAACTACCAGATGTTTAACTGTTGCAAAAAAGAAAAAAAATCAGGCATGACGACCACCTTGCTTAGCAACAGAAATTCTGGTCTGGTCATAAGTTGGGGACTACCTGTATGTCTCCATCAGTTTTACATTTCCTTGCTTGATTTGTGTTTTCTTTCCAGTGCTGTAAAATAGCTTTAGAGTTAGCAAACAGCTGTTATCTTGCCATTTGTTGAATTAGAATTCCATTCCAAAATTAACCTTACTTCCTTACTTAACTTTATTGGGGTCATTAAGCCACACGAGATAATTGCTATTCAAACATTGAAAATATCCAAAACTACACTGACATCGCCAGGATAAGCACATGCAGACCAAAAAAAAATGGCTAAAAGACAAATATTAAATCAAAAATGCTAAAAGACTTGCTCAGGCTACAACCTACAGTACACAAGAAGAAATTAAAACTAGCCATCTGGATTGCATAAACCTGGAGTAGCCATATAAAATAAACAAAGATTGTAGGAAGACATGTAGCTGCAGACAAACACAGAGACGCGGGTGGACATTATAGCCACAGTTGGGGTGAAGAATTTCTGTTGCTAAGCAAGGCGGTCGTAAAATGAATCATGCTCAATTTTACAACCCTTTTGGCTGCAGCCATTAAGTGAACCATGCAGTTGTTAAGTGAATCTAGCTTTCCCCATTGATTGCTTGTCAGCTGGGAAGGTCTCAAACAGAAATCATGTGAACCCTGGATACTGTAAACCAGGGGGTCTTCAAACTTGGCCCTTTTATGACTTGTGGACTTCAACTGCCAGAATTCCTCAGCCAGGCACGCCGGCTGAGGAATTCTGGGAATTGAAGTCCACAAGTCATAAAAGGGCCAAGTTTGAAGACCCCCGCTGTAAACCATTGTAAACACATGCCAGTTACCAAGTGTCCAAATTTTGTTCATGTGACCATGGGGTTTGCTTCAATGGCTGTAAAGTGCAAGGACCACTCATAAATCACTTTTTTTTACATAAATGGCTATAAATCAAGGACCATCTGTATAAATATATACATGCATATTCATCAATAAAAAAATAAAATTACCCAAAAGGATTTATTCCCTTACAGAACTCTGTCAAACCTGAGAAAAATGTAATATTAATCTCTATCAATAGCTGAGCTATCAGCTATCAATATCTGGCATGGCATATACACCCCCAAAGGCAATTAATAATACCAATTTTTGGACAAGTTCAAAAACCATGCAGTAGCTCTGCTCTGAAACCAGAGTCCTGCCTCCTGTTTATAAAGCTAATAAAATTACGTAGTTTATTTTTAAACATCCAAAAATATTCTTCCTTCTTTATTTAACCGCACCCCCACACACTTTTTTAATATGTTTTCTTCCATTTTTATATGTTTTCTTCCATTCCATTTTAGTATTATTTAGTATTTAGCTGGGGTCTGAAAATAATACATTCATTTTACGTAATTTATGTTTAGACAATTTGTTCTCCAAACTCAGTTGTGGGTGTTTTTTTTCACATAGATGTCTGTACTTAATCAGAAGCATATGACAGGGTCAGAAATACTAAAATATGGGGAGAAAGCATCTTTCCATAAATATTGTGAATTCATTATAACACATTACACAATTCTTAATCTTTGGTGTTTAGAGTGCTTGAGAGATCATTTTGGTACATGTCAAAAAAGCTCAATGACTAGGCTTGAATGACTGTGGTCGTTGTAAATGTGTACATTTGTCACATAACAACATTACTGAGGATAATACCGAGGACATTAAAAAATAAAATTCCTGCAGACATTTAAAAGTGCTTTCCAAGGCAAGTGATATACTTTATATGGAATAGTAGAGCTTGTGGATGCAACTGAAATAAATCCATTGATCTTCCACCAAGTTTTTTGGGTTTTACCAGCTACAATGAATTCATCTGAATTACACAGTTTAATTAAGAAAGACACTTTTGCAGCAAATGGGTATTACAAAATCAAAGTCCTTGTAGGAAAAGTACAGCAGAGTCAAGAGAGGAATCAGCCTGACATCGTTATGTTCCCACAAGCATTCCAAGTCCAATCCTTCTTGAATTTGGTTGACTCTTGTTGTTGTTGTTAGTTGCGATGTCGTGTCCGACCCATCGCGATCCCATGGACAACGTTCCTCCAGGCCTTCCTGTCCTCTACCATCTTCTGGAGTCCATTTAAGCCAGTGGTTCTCAACCTGTGGGTCGGGACCCCATTTGGGGTCGATCGACCATTTCATGGGGGTCGCCAAGCAAGGCTGTCCGCCATTTTTTTTGTCCGCCATTTTTTTTGTCTGCCATTTTTTCCCCCTTTTCCGGCGGGTGCCTTACCTCCCTTGGGCTGGGCCAGCTGGTGGTCGGCCTGCTCCGTCTCTGCCGCTTGCCACCTACGCCTCGGCCGGCGCAGGGGGCGGAACCACTCATGTGCGGCGCTCCCGGGCAGGGAAAGTCCTCGACTTACGACCGGTTGGGTAGTCCTCGACTTACGACCGGTTTAGTCCTCGACTTACAACCGGTTGGGGTCGCGGCATTAAAAAGGTTGAGAACCACTGATTTAAGCTCACACCTATTGCTTCAGTGACTCCATCCAGCCACCTCCTTCTCTGTCGTCCCCTTCTTCTCTTGCCCTCCATCTTTCCCAGCATCAGGCTCTTCTCCAGTGAGTCCTTCCTTCTCGTTAGGTGGCCAAAGTATTTGAGTTTCAACTTCAGGATCTGGCCTTCTAAAGAGCAGTCGGGGTTGATCTCCTCTATGACTGACCGGTTTGAACACCTTGCAGTCCAGGGGACTGGCAGGAGTCTTCTCCAGCACCATAGTTCAAAGGCCTCCATTCTTTGGCGCTCAGCCTTTCTTATGGTTGACTCTTAACTGGCACCAATTTAGTGATGACCATTTGTTGACTAGATCAGGGGTCCCCAACCTCCGGTTCATGGACCTGACCTCCTAGCAGAAGAACCCATCAGGTATATGGACAATCCCTTTCCAAAGGCCCGTGGGGTGAAGGTTTTTCAGTAATTTGGCTGAACTTTGACAGTTACACCAGCCTTGTTTCCTTGCCTCTTTAACATTTGTTGCTTTCTAAGGCTGGACTGACCTGCCCTTGGTTATTGGGATAGCAATGGAAAGCAACAGCAAAATATCCAAGGAAATCAAAGATGGTAAAAACATATCCATTTGGCTTGCAAAGTGGTTGGCAAGAAAATTGCTTCGGTTGACATGCCTGACAACGAGAGAAACCCGATCCTTTGAAAAAAGGAGATTTAATTCACATGATATGACAACCACCACGAACCCTCTCCACCTTTAGAGACAGCTGCAGGAAATTAAGACTCACCACAGCCTTGTATCTGATAGTGTGACAGTGTGGCGTCTCCCTCAAAAGCATCTCTTGATTGAAATCCTCGATATATTTTAAAGGGGCCTTGACCATGCTTCGAAGGATGCCACCGGCAACATTTCCCCATGAAGGATTTGGGGAAGACTTAATTATATGGACTTCAAGAGCTATCCACAGATTCTGGTGCTCCGTCTGCTGTGTCCTAACTGTATGGAAAGATCTCTTGTTCATCCAGACGTTCAAACTTTGACTTTCCACATGTTTAGATCCAAAAAGTTGGACCATCAAGAATATCTGCAACTGAAAGGAATGCAACCTCTGTCTTATTTATTTGTATCCTGTCTTTATTATTTTTACAAATAACTCAAGGCTGTGAACATATCCTACACTCTTTCTCTCTCCTATTTTCCCTACAATGACCCTATCAGATGAGTTGGTCTGAGAGAGAAAAACTGGTCCAAGGTCACCCAGTTGACTTTCATAGCTAGGGCAGAACTAGAACACACCATCTCCTGATGATTTGTCCAAAGTCATCCAGCTGGCTTTCATGGATAAGGCAGGACTAGAACTCACAGACTCCTGGTTTCTAACTTCGTATCTTAACCACTGGACCAAACTGGTTCTCTTATTCTGTTCACAGGGATTCCAGAGCAATTTATTTTTTAACACTCTCATATACACCCTCAGAGATGAATTTCTAAAGGTACTATGAACAAACCTATTGGCTTTGACCAGGGGTAGGCAACCTTGGCTCTTTTATGACTCGTGGACTTCAACTCCCAGAATTCCTCAGCCAGCCACGCTGAGGGGAAAGGGAGAGATTTCCAAGCTGAGCCATGCTGGCTCAGGAATTCTGGGAGTTGAAGTCCATGAGTCATAAAAGAGCCAAGGTTGCCTACCCCTGGCTTTGACCAACTCCAGGTGTGTTGGTTAGCTCTTCTTCTAGCAGCTCAACAAACAAAGTTGACCTGTATGCCCAGACATTTGTGCAAAGGCTTGCTTCAGTTATACAAGACCCTTGAATAGCTACGGTCCCCTTTCACATGGAAACGCTGTGCGATCATGCAACGGAGGTCACTTCAGTTGGTTGAGAAAAGCTGCCCCTTTTTTTACTAATTGTCACCTCTTCGCATCAATCTCTTGTAACCCATCTTTCACCATTGGAGTCTTAGCAACTGGATCCAGTGTCGCCTCATTCTAATTTACACCCAGTTGCCACTGCTGACTTTGAGTGGCATAATAAAAGGCAACATGGTGTGTCTGTTTTCATTTGTTGAATTTTTCGGGGTGTGTAATTATACAAGGATATAACTTTCTATCCATCTGAGAAAACCCACCCCTTTTCTATTTTATTATTGCTTATTAAAGCCTACCGCTGGTTGATTGAAGTGTGTGGGTTGCACTATACTTACAATACCTTGAAATACATATATAGTGTTTTTGCTTTTACATCTGTTTGGTTGTTTAACTTGGCTGCCCAGCAAACCCTCTTCGTTAGATGTGGTAAAATTATTTATTTCCTGTTGCAGAAATTAGACCGACGCCTTGAACAGTTTAGCTATTTCTAAATTTTCATTTGGTTAAAGTGGTTCTCTAGATTCATCTGCTTTTTTTAACGGATATCTGTATCTTTCTTATAAAATGAACATGCTATACAAGTAGTCAACTTACAGCCATAACGGAGCCTGCCCATTACGGTCACAAGTTGTGATGCTTGTTATTTTACAATCTTTGGAGCTAGAACTTCTCTTCTTCCTCTCCATAAAGCTGGTAGGTTCATATGCCCGTTGTAAAAATGCTCTAATAGTATAGCTCAGCCAAATCAACCTAGTAGGGTTTCAAAAGCATATAGAACAGGGGTCTTCAAACTCGGCCCTTTTACGACTCGTGGACTTCAACTTCCAGAATTCCTCAGCCAGCGTGCCTGGCTGAGGAATTCTGGGAGTTGAAATCCACAAGTTGTAAAAGGGCCGAGTCTGAAGACCCCTGATACAGACCATCCCTGAAACAAAGAGTTATGTATCCATCCCCTACCCAACCAAGTTTGAATGGGGAAGTCATTAGAGATATGCACATTTTTATTTCTCTCCCTCTCTTTTTCTCCTTTTGCAACATAGGAAACAAGAAATGCTAAGTCTTTTGTACTTGTAAGAGACTATTGTGAAGTGTGGACATGAAAGTGGGTCGTAATTGTGAACTTCTCATTTAAACGCAGCCCTTAATCCCAGGTGAGTGTACATCTGCAAGTTTGAGCTGCTTCCTCTTTCCTCTGGCTCTCTCTTCTGGTTGCCTTGGGTTTCTCAACAACAACAAAAAGCTAGGATAAAAACCTTAACCACAAGTGTGTGCTGCAGTGAATAGTTACTACTATGAAAAATGGGAAGAAGCAGCAATGAAAGCCTGAGAGTCAGGAGGCTGAATCCAGATGCAGAAATCTGACAGTGCCATCTTGTGGACCTTCTGTTTGTTCTAGAAATGATCAAACACAATTTGCAGAAGTAGAGAAAGAGCCTCACTGGCAAACTGAAGAACGAAACCAATAATTTTTAAAAATCTTTTCCCAAATCAATTAAATTTCTGTTTCTTTCACAAACAAGACCTCTAGTTTAATGAAGAGAAGGACGAGGGGGGACATGATAGCAGTCTTCCACTATCTCAGGGGCTGCCCCAAAGAAGAGGGAGTCAAGCTATTCTCCAAAGCCCCCGAAGCAGGACAAGAAGCAACGGGTGGAAACTAATCAAGGAGAGAAGCAACCTAGAACTAAGGAGAAACTTCCTGGCAGTTAGAACAATTAACCAGTGGAACAACCTGCCTCCAGAAGCGGTGAATGCTCCAACACTGGAAGTTTTTTTTTTCTAATGAAAACTTTTTATTAATTTTCAACTAACCCCCCCCCAAAGTCTTAATACAAATATGGTATAAAAAATCATATTAAATACAGACATAAAAATTTCAGAGCAGCTCGGCAGCCCCCCCCCTTGCATCCACCCTCTCTTTCACCCTTCCTACCTACTTCCCTCCTCCCCTCCTATCCTCCTACCTACACCTCTCTCCTCTCTTTCAACCACCCCACACATCCCACCTCCTTCCTTTCCTCATCCTTCGGATGCGGTTTGGGGGTACCAGCCGAGCATCTCCTTTTCATAAAACTTTACATTATTTCTCTACAACATTTTAATACACCAACTTTTACATATCTCTACCCTCCTTCATCCCCCCTCCCCCCCCCCGGACTTCCCAGAACTGAATACAGGGTTAAGCACATATCATCCCAAGTCTAATTAAAACTACCCAACCATAATACAATCTACACTGGAAGTTTTTAAGAAGAGACTGGACAGCCATTTGTCTGAAATGGTATAGGGTTTCCTGCCTGAGCAGGGGGTTGGACTAGATGACCTCCAAGGTCCCTTCCAACTTTATTATTATTATTATTATTATTATTATTATTATTATTATTATTATTATTGTTGTTGTTGTTGTTGTTGTTGTTGTTGTTGTTGTTGTTATTATTATTATTATTATTAAGAGGAAAGGCCATCCAAATCTGGCTTGTTTTTTCCAATGGGTTTTGGGGCTGAGAATGCTGTGAGCTGCTTCCTCCTGCAATTTAAAGCTTTAATCATGTAGACCTCATAGGCACACACGAGGATTTGCTATCCAAAGGTCTAAGATTGGGATGGAAAAGGATTTTAATTCTGTCATGAAATTTCTGGAACCAAAAGCTTCTGAAAGAGACAACCCCTAGTGAAAAAAAACTGAATTCTCCAATTGGGGAGCCTGCTGCCGAAGCAACATTTGAATCAGGCAAGAAATGGTCTGCCTGGATCCTCTATGGCAAGGAGTCCCCAACCCCCGGTCCGTCAACCGGTACCGGGCCACGGCATGCCAGCAACCGGTCCGCACAAACAAGCAAAACTCCATCCGCGGGATGCAGGCAGCACACCAAACCACGCACTCTCCGGTCTGCGGAAAACCTCTCTCCATGGAACCGGTCCATGATATCCAAAAGGTTGGGGGGTCTCTGCTCCATGGAGCTGTCCAATGTACTGAACAGACAATCACTACAGACGGTCCCTGAATCCGTTCAGAAGGGCCCTTCTTGGGTCTTCTGTGGAGCTGTCCAAGATGCTGAAGAGGCAGAATCCATGGAGGATACAAACAACACCATTTGTAAATTAACTGAAACGTTGCTTCAGCAACAGACTGTCCTTAAAACTTTTTACCACCCTATAATCTCTTTTATTGGATGAACTCGGGGCGACTGAATGGAGCTGAGCATTTACTTGCTGGATGCCCTTCCTGACGCCTACCCGGAGTTCACAGCAGACATTTTTCTCTTTGCGCCCTGATAAATATCTGTCGCTGCCTGGGATTCAACTCACAACCTGCCAACCGTAAGGTGAGCATCTTCGCCTCTAGGCCACCACACCGCTAAAATTTAGAGCAGAAATACTGCTAAAATAAAATTTTCAGCTTCCAACTCTGGTGCCATTCTAGCCAGGGATGATGGGAACTATATTTCAATCCACATAGTGCACCAACTGTTCTCCACTTGTAACTTAATGCTAGAGGAGAGTAAAGTTAAGTTGTAACAGCCTGTTTTAATAGAAAGTCCAAAGAACTCTGTGGGAAGGGAGAAAATAAGGCTTCATTTCATGCATCAAAACATCCTGTCTGACTGAGAAAAACAACCCATTTGTTTGCCTTGTGAAGATAATGAGAATATTCCTTGTGCATGCAAAATTTGACAGGACTTCGTTTGTTTCCCTCACCTCCCACTCCCCACCGCCACACGCATAAACAAAAATTAAAAATAAATAAATGCCAAAACAGAGCTACTTTTGTGTGTATCAAAAGTCAGCCTATATGTTAAAGATTTTTTTCTTGAGAGTCAAATGTATCTTTTTGCTTCTTTAAGGCAGGAAAAAACGTACTCCTGCAGTGTGCCGAGCTTTTTTCAGGGGAAAAACAGAAAAACTCCGTTTGGGGAATTATAATTCTCTGGTGATCTTTCAGAAAATCTAATGCAATTACAATTTTTAGCGTGCTATCAAAGTTCGTTCTGTTCACGTAAGAGAGGAGCAAGCAGAACTAGGGGTGGAGTCAAGAGAGGAATCAACCTGGACTCATTACATTCCCACAAGTGATCTAAATTCAACCTCTCTTGAATTCTGTTTTTTTTCTTATCCACCACCAATCTAGTTCTGACCATTGGTTGATTAGATTCTTGTATATCGGCATGAAAAATAATTAATCTTAACTGGAACTTAATGTGCGGTCCTGGTTCTTTATGCCTAACAGTTCAACATTCAACTGAATGAAAAAGAATACTGCCATCCAAGGAACCTTTTTTTAAAAAACAAGTTTTATTAATTTTCCAGTTTTACATCCAAGTATTTAGGAAGCAGCGTGGTGATTGGGTAATCAATAGTCCAGTTAATTGATTTAATATTTAGCACTTAGATTTATAAGGGAAATGAAAATTAGCCCTTAGAATATAGTTTTTGAATTATAATATGGAAGTTGGAATGAGACCATAAAGGATACTTTATTAGTAAGTGATGAGGTACTAGGATGAGAAATAGAATATATTTGTGAAATAAGGTAAGAATGTATTTAAGTAAACAATATGTGTATTTTAGATATGACAGTTATTTTGTAATGAAATAGGGGAAATTTGGGATACCCGAAATCTAAATATTATGGATATTAAAGGCCAAATTGGAACACTGTAATTGAAAATAGGTAAAATTTAAAAACAGGACACGGATATGTATAAGTTAAAATATATTGATAAATGTCTTAACTGATTGAGTTATAATTAGAAATGTATTAATTTGAATGTGGTATAATCATCAAGGAAAATAGAGAGGTTTGATGATGTAATCTGAGACACGTACGAAAGATCTTGTTACTGGCACCTTTTTGTTTTTGTTTTTAAACTTTAAAGTGTTTTTTTTTCAATATTTACAAAAAATGCAGAGCAAGTCATTAGAAAGTAATTTGATATGGGGAATAGCTTTTGGGTAATTGGGTAAGACAAGACCATCTCCCTTTTGCCATAAGCTCAAATATATCCAATATGTGGAAACATGTGCCTGATAGATTAGATTTTACGAAGAACGGGACAACATTTATTATTTCTATGGCAAGGACATAACAGTAAGTTCACCAACCTTATATCACAAAACATTCATCAAAGATATATAAACACAGGAAACAATGAAACTAAGCTTTTCATTGCAAGGAGATTGGTTTTCTCCAAAAATAATATGTTATTGCGAGATATTCTCTTGGTTTGTATTCCCCTTGCAGGTTTCTTCTACAGGTAGAAACTTACAACCACAATTACCCCCAAACTTTCTGTTTTAGTCTGATTTGAAAGCTCACAGAAATGCATATAAAATAAACATCCAGAAGATGTGAATATATGAAATGCAAAATCATGTAAGGAACGGTTGCTGGAATTGGGGATGTCTAGTTTAATGAAGAAAAGGACGAGGGGGGACATGATAGAAGTCTTCCACTATCTCAGGGGCTGCCCCAAAGAAGAGGGAGTCAAGCTATTCTCCAAGGTGCCTGAAGGCAGGACAAGAAGCAACGGGTGGAAACTCATCAAGGAGAGAAGCAACCTAGAACTAAGGAGAAACTTCTTGATGGTGAGAACAATTAACCAGTGGAACAACCTGCCTCCAGAAGCGGTGAAGAAGTTTTTAAGAAGAGACTGGACAACCATTTGTCTGAAATGGTATAGGGTTTCCTGCCTGAGCAGGGGGTTGGACTAGATGACCTCCAAGGTCCCTTCCAACTTTATCATCATCATCATCATCATCATCATCATCATCATCATCATCATCATCATCATCATCATCATCTAAAAAGCATGCAAATTTTCTTTAGGGCAATGTAGAACACAATTTTAAATACCACAGATGCAGAAATGCAAGTAAATGTATGTAAATCATTTTAAAAAGAAAAAAGAAAACATTCCTTTTATGGGGGGGGGACTGTGCATCACACCTAGAATCTCTTTCTGGGACCGAACTAACAAGAAACCAGCTTTTGCTTACGTACAGATTTATTTTAAATTTTGAAACAGGAATCTTTGGAAGAGTTTACTTGTCAATTAAGAAAAGGCAGAGTCATTATCGTAAGTCAAGAGGCAGATGAACAATAGAGTTTTAATGAAACAAAGTCCTGACATATTGGGGGGAAAGGATTATTATTATTTTATTCCTAGGGAGACAGGACCTGTACTTATTCTTTGAATAATTTGTGTGTCATACGGCAGTCAGCGGTCTCCACAATAATTGCCTGGCCCACCATGATGTCTTTAAGCAGGAGCTCTCGCCAAATAACACCATCCTTTCCCACGTCTTCCTTCCTTCCTTCTTGTTAGCTCCTTTCCAGCTTCACAACTTCCCTCTAAGCTCATTACCTCTATCTCAAGACTGTCAAGATGTCTCCTGGGCTCTTGGAAAATGCTCTGACTTCCCAATTGGGGAAAAAAATATCCATTTTTCTACTGCAGAACCCAAAAGCACCAGTAAATTTAAAATACTGGCTCATGCTCCACCACTTCAATTAACTCTGATAGCCCATTCAGGTAGTAAGTGACAATAGACATGGATGGGATAGTCACCTTGGGTTGGAAATAGATTGATGAGCTGACAGGTCAAAGACGAAGGCGCAAAATTGCTCTAACCACAGGAAACAGAGGCCAACTTACTACACAAAGCGATCATAGTGACCGTAATTTCTAGGTGTAGATAGTCCTTGACTTACAACCGTTGGCTTAGCGATTGTTCAAAGTGACAACGGCACTGAAAAAAAGTGACTTATGACCGTTTTTCACGCTGACAACCGTTGCAGCGTCCCCAGGGTCACGTGATCAAAATTCGGACGCTTGGCAACCGACTCATATTTATGACGGTCGCTGTGTCCCAGGGGTCATGTGATCCCCTTTTGGGACCTTCAGACGAGCAAAGTCAATGGGGAAGCCAGATTCACTTACTAACTTAACAATTTCAGTGATTCGCTTAGCAACTGTGGTAACAAATGGGGCAAAACTCACTTAGCAACAGTTGTTGTCATAAGTTGATGGCTACCATTATATCAATCGATCAATAGTTAAAAAAAAACAAAACACCATCCCACAGCATCTCGAGGACAAAGGAATTTCTTTTAATGCATCATCCTGCCTTGATGGAGATTTTTTTTTTAAAAAAAATGGAACCCGCGAAGAGAAAGCAGAAGGCCGAAATTGCTTTAATGGCCAGATATTAATAGAGGTTAGGTGTGACCCAGAGTCTTTGCACTGAACAGTTAATTAACAATTAATTGTGCTCACTTTGGCAGCACACAAACTAGCAATTAGTTAATAGGGGTGACAAATAGCCTTTATCTATGTTTAATCCATGAGAAACAGCGTTGAACCTGCTAAGGAATTGCAGCGCCCTCGTTTTCGGTGATCTAATTGGACTGTGTAATTTGTTTTCTCAAGAATTGCCACCTTGAGGTCATCGGAGCTCGTGCAGGCTTAATGGGAAAGGAGAGGATGGAGGAGGAGAGAATTGCATATTTTCAAGTTTGCAGAGATGATATAGGGATGGGGCGCCCCCAGTTTCACACCCAGGAGCCATTTTGTTTTTTATAGAAAATTGGAGAGAAGAAATTAAAATGTGGTGGAATGTAAAGGGGAGGTGGACCTCCAGGAGGGAGCAATCCGCAGGAATAAGGGTCAACTCTGTCTGGATGTTATGTGTGAGAGAAAGAGGGCAAAGACAGCGTCTCCCTAATAGTTCACAGACTACAGCTAATCCTACACTTACGACTACAACAGAGCCCGACATTTCCATTGCTAAGTGAGACTGTTCTTAAATGAGTTTTGCCCCATTTTACAATTTTTCTTGTGAATCCTTGCAGTTGTTAAATAAGTAACACGGTTGTTAAATGAACCCGGCTTCCCCGTTGACTTTGCTCGTCAGAAGGTTGCAAAAGAGGGTCACGTGACCCTGGGACACTGCAACCGTCATAACTACGAGTCAAGCATCTGAGGTTTGATCTGGTGACCCTGGGGATGCTGCAACGGTCGTAAGTGTGACAAAATGGTCATAAGTCACTTTTTTTTTCAGTGCTGTTGTAACTTCGAACGGTCCCTAAACGAACTGTCGCAAGTCAAAGACGACCTGTATATTGTAGATGCAGAGAGTAGAGTGCTCAGTCTGGCAAGATTTTGATCGCAGGTGTGAAAACAATAGCCAGCTTGGAAGAACTGCCTCATGTTGTTCTTGGTTTAGGGCAGGGGTCTTCAAACTTGGCCCTTTTATGACTTGTGGACTTCAACTCCCAGAATTCCTCAGCCAGGCACACGTGCCTGGCTGAGGAATTCTGGGAGTTGAAGTCCACAAGTCATCAAAGGGCCAAGTTTGAAGACCCCTGGTTTAGAGCTTAACAGAAATACCCACTTGTGGGACAGGCTGACTAGCAAACTGAATCGGAGCACGCCTTCCCAATGAGAAAATACTGTAATATTTCATTGCAGTTTGTATTATTTATTTTTATATTTTATATTTGGATTTTCCCTCTAAGGATAAACTTCGATCAGGGATGTCCAATCTTGGTGACTTTCAGACCTTTGGACTTCAACTCCCAGAATTCCCCAGCCAGCCTCTTAGTTTAGAACAGGGGTGTCCAACCTTGGTGACTTTCAGACCTGTGAACTTTGACTCCTAGAATTCTGGGAGTTGAAGTCCACAAGTCTTAAAGTCACCAAGGTTGGACAGCCCTGACTGTTAGACAACCCAAAATTGCTTGGTCTCCAAACTACACAACTGAAGGAAGCAATATATGTATCTGAGTGTCAGGCACATTCTCCAGAGACATTGAAGTACAAACACCTTACAAGTCCAGAGAAATTTCATTGCTCAGTAATGAAACAGCCCCTTTGTGTATTTACTACTGGCAATAAATAAACACAGAACAAAGATACACTTTACTACATTGGGGGGAGGGGGAATGCACGCTTTGGAGAAAAATGTTTGAATTATGACAAGCAAAACTTTCAAATGCATCTCTATGGCCTAAAAAAAACAAAATGGTGGGCTAGACAGATCAAGAACCCTACAGTAAATGTTTTTTCCTCATCCTAATTATGTTTGTTTGTTTGTTTGAATCACTCCCAGTTAAATACTACAAAAGTAATCCATAAAATTACTCACCAGGAGAGTTGTTTGCTTTCCCTGGAGAGGTGGAAGTTGCTTCAAGGTTTTCTCAAAAGGATTTCTCAGTCTTGTGTTTGACCATTACACAATTCCTCACAAGGGGAATTGCCTACAGAACCTTCTGGATTCTCACTGCAGGTGCTTGTCAGTAATGCAAATTGCAAACACCTGTGTGAAGTAGATTTTTTTTCCCTTTTGCCCAGAATTAATCCTCCAAGTTTGGTAGACTTTTTATGTAGTCATCAGACAAAGTAAGGTGCATTTTTAAAGCTAATACATCACTGTCATTGTAACCTCATTTTGCTTCTTTTTTTATCCTGTGTTTTATGAGTTTTAAGATTTGTTTTTCTATATGAGCACGGATGGCCAAGGAAGTGAGTTTATTCAAACAAGAGTATCTTTTTTTCCCCCAGCATGTACTGGTAGTCCTTGACCAAAGTTACAATGGCACTGGAAAAAGTGACTTATGACCGTTTTTCACACTTACGACCGTTGCAGCCTCCCCATGGTCATGTGATCAAAATTCAGACGTTTGGCAACTGACTCATATTTATGACGGTCGCAGTGTCCTGGGATCTTGTGATCCCCTTTTGCGACTTTCTGACAAGCAAAGTCAGTGGGGATTCACTTAATAACTGTGGTAAGAAAGGTCGTAAAATGGGGGAAAATTCACTTAAAAATGTTTTACTTAGCAACACAAATTTTGGGGTCAATTGTGGTTGTAAGTCAAGGACTACCTGTGTATAATGTTACAAGATTGTTCTTGTTTCTAATGGACTTGTTGGTCTTTTTCCTAGTTTTTCGGTTGTAGGCCGTACAGTTGGGTCCGAGGATAACCTACGCCCATTGAAAATGTGATTTCTTTGGTTTTCATAGAATCATAAACTGGAAAGGTTATCTCAGAGGTCATCTAGTAGTTCAATCTCTTGCTCAGTGCAGGATCTGTAAAGTATTTCAGAGAAATGATGGCCTGTTCTGTTGACAACTTATGAAGGGGAACACGCCATCCAACGAAGCAAACTATTCTGCTGGTTGACAGGTGTTATCACCTGGAAATTCCTCCCCATCTCTAATCTGAATTTATTTCTCTATGGTTTCATCTTGGTATGTTGTCCGAATGAGGCACTGTGGTTTGTGAACCGGTTTCTGGCTCAAATGCAATTAATGGTGACTTGCTGAAAAGCTATTAAGTAGCAAATTATGGTTTGGGATATCTTGTGAACATAGCCCAAATATGCTGCTTGGCCTAGCTTGCTAGGTTAAGCCAGCCAATCATGGTTTGTTAAATAATCTATTCATTAGCTCTCATTGGGTTAATCTTATCAATTATTAATTCAATCAATCAATCAGAGCTGGAAGGGACCTGGGAGGTCTTCTAGTCCAATCCCCTGCTCAAGCAGGACCCTATACCATTTCAGACAAGTGACGGTCCAGTCTCTTCCTTAAAACCTGCATGATGACATACAATAGGAATTGCATAATATTGTATCGATATTCGGCATTCATCACCAAATATCAAGGGCTGCGTACTATGTTGCAGCTGTCACATCTAGGCTGCAAGAAAACAGGAAACCACTAGATGGCAGTGGAGGGTTCAGGTCCCCAGAATCTCTTTGCTGCCATCTAACAGTTGCTTTGATATGTGCGGGCATAAATTCAAGTCTCTCTCGTTCAAATTTCCTTTGTTAAATCAATAAAAAAAAACATTTGGTTCATTGCCCATGGGGAAGTTGTGCTATTAACGCCGCTGTGTAAAATTTCACCCCATTTCTGCAGCATACCGATGTCCTCCAATCGGTGGGGGAAGACAGCCTTGCCAGTTTAGTATATTTCAAGATGTGCTGATAAGGATAAGGATTACTATTATTTCCATCTAAAACAAAATCTCTTCTTTGGGGATTTTTTTTTTTTCTTTCTTGGCGGCGTTTGTCGTCCTCTGCGTACCAGGGGGATTGAAAAAAGGGGAAGGTGCAGCGGGATTGAAAAGCTTGGCATCAAAAGTAGACAAACTGCGGAGTCCTTGCGTATTCAACGCAGCACTCTGCCAGCCCTAAAGAGCCTGTAAGGAGTTGTAATTTTCAGAGCACTTGACACGACATTAATTCATTAACCCTCCAGACAGGCTTCACAAAGGAATTAAAGTATTTTGTTCGCTTTTGATAAGCAGCTGAAGGAAGGGGAAGGGAGGAAAGAAAGAAAAAAAAAGGGTTGCCAAAAATCAAAGAATAGCCAGTTAGAAATGTGTTCAATTATGATACCAGCAAAGAAAGAGGCTTTAACACTCACACACACACACATGCACACACACGCACACACACACACAGTCCATAGGGAAACAGAATATTCCTTCTTATGCCTGTACAGGGAATCCTCGACTTACGACAATTGAGAGCACAATTTTCCTTGCTAAACACAGCGATTGTTACGTTGAGTCATGTTCAGTTTTATGACCTACTTTGCTACTGTAGAGTTAAGTGAATCACTGCAGTTGTTAAGCGAATCTTGGGGTTGTTAAGCAAATCTGACGTCCCCCGTTGACTTTGCTGATCACCAGAAGCCAGCTGGGATGGTCGCAAATGGGGATCACATGATCCTGGGACGCTGCAACAGTCGTTATGTACAGGCCGATTTTGATCAGGCGACTGTGGGGATACTGTGATGGTCGTAAGTATGAGGAACAGTTGGAAGTCACTTTTTTCAGTGCCCTTGTAACTTTACACTTTACAATGCCTTGGTAAGGCCACACTTGGAATGCTGCATCCAGTTTTGGTCACCGCGATGTAAAAAAGATGTTGACACTCTAGAAAGAGTACAGAGAAGAGCAATAAAGATGATCAGGGGACTGGAGGCTAAAACATATAAGGAACGGTTGCTGGAATTGGGTCTGTCTAGTTTAATGTAGAGAAGGACGAGGGGGGACATGATAGCAGCCTTCCAATATCTCAAGGGCTGCCCCAAAGAAGAGGGAGTCAAGCTATTCTCCAAGGCACCTGAAGGCAGGACAAGAAGCAAAGGATGGAAACTAATCCAGGAGAGAAGCAACCTAGAACTAAGGAGAAACTTCCTGACAGTTAGAACAATTAACCAGTGGAACAACCTGCCTCCAGAAGCGGTGAATGCGCCAACACTAGACGTTTTTAAGAAGAGACTGGACAGCCATTTGTCCGAAATGGTATAGGGTTTCCTGCCTGAGCAGGGGGTTGGACTCGATGACCTCCAAGGTCCCTTCCAATTTATTATTATTATTATTATTATTATTATTATTGTTGTTGTTGTTGTTGTTGTTGTTATTTGAATGGCCATTAAAAAAAGAAATGGTTGCAAATTGAGGACGACCTGATTATAATTTTTCCAAAGCTCAGTTGGATCCCAAAAACTTGCCCAAAGATTTCCCCATTTTAAACGGTGTTGTACTCAGGATCCAGTCTGGGTCGGTCACTGGGATCAGAGATGGAGTCTTCCAAGCTTTCGGATTGTGTTGTACTCAAGTTAACCCAATTTTCTCGGTGTACGCGACACACCACCTTTTTAAATTTAAAACCAAGCTAGTTTTGCAACGGGGTGAATAACGGCAAAGAGTAATTCCTGTTGTTGTCTTTTATTGTGTAAAATGATTGTGGTGGCGCGCCTCGGCTCTAATAGGATAGAAACAAGCAGGGTGATTAGCAAAGTCAATCACACCACCTAAAATTCCACAGTCGCAGCTTTCAAATTAATACAAAAATGTGTTTTTTTTAATTGTCAGGCTGCCGAGTTTCTTTACCAAATTACTTTCTCATTGGAGAAAATTAAACCTCCTTAACAGGAGAGACGGTTGACAGAATGTTAAAGAGGTTTGATAGAATGAGTGCGTTGTACTTAGTGGCAAAGGAGCATTATATTTAACACTGATACGCAGATTCAAAATACGGTTGTCATTTTTCACACTCCTTCTTCGGATTTCAAGCCTAAATCTTAAACCACTCATACTTAATCCAGATGAAAAGCTTCAGAGGATATTGAGGGGGGACTAAGGAACCAGAGGCTCTCCGGGGCTTAGATTCCACCACCCATCATCCTTGGACATAATGGCAGGAGCTAATGGCCACTAAAATCCAATTATCTCCAGGCCACAGAATCTAAAAGACTGGTCTATATTCCTGGGAGGTTCAGGAAGAAAGTTTATTTCTATATTATTTAACAAAATTGGAATGGCTGCCCGCTCAAGCTCTGGGCAGCTTAAAAAAAAACAAAAAAATCCCAATGTACAGATAATCTCCGACTTACGACAGTTCATTTAGTGGCTGTTCAAAATTACAATGGCACTGAAAAAAGTGACTTATGAGGGCTTTTCACACTGATGACCAACTGCAGCATCCCTAATGGTCAGATGACCAAAATTTGGACACTTGGCAACTGTCTCATATTTATGACATGTCCTGGGATCATGTGATCCCCTTCTAAGTCAATGGGGAAGCCGTGTTATTTAACAACCGTGTTATTAATGTGCCTATGGCAGGGATTCATTTAACAACGGTGGCAAAACGGTTGTAAAATGAAGCAAAACTCACTTAACTGCCTTGCTCAGCAACAGAAATTTTGGGCTTCGTTATGATCGTAAGTTGAGCGTTTTGCACTTCAAAATTGTTTATTTTATCAGCCACAAAAAAAAAAGAAAAAAAAGAACAATCTGTCCTGGTTTCTAAGATGAAAAAGCTCTTCAAAGCTTTTGGTTGGTTCAGGATCTGTTTTCTCCCAGAGGAATCAACTCTTCTGCAATTCAGTAATGGAAAGTTAATTGTATAATATTAGGGAAAAAAAGAAAAGAATTGGATACAGCTGAATAGATAACATCAAGGTTGTCGTCAAAAACAACAACCAAAAGCACAAGACATTATTGGCTTTTCAGGGGAACCCCTGTTATTACGCAGATGAGGGGTCAATCAACGTCAACCCCTCCCCTCTTTGCTGAGATGATTGTTTTGCCCTTAAAATGAAATTAAATTGCACATTAAAAAGAAAATCAAAGATGGTCAATTATTAATTTTGGAAAAGAAGTTTCAACATTTCCAGTGGGTGCCACTGGAAGAGCTAGCAAGATTCCAACGGCTTTCTATTTGATTACTTTCTAAGGGGGTGATCTTATTGTTATGTGCTCTGGGGTAAAGAGCGGAGGCATTTAGAAACACTCATACATACATGAAACACACATGTAAAAAAACTTAGTGATGCTGCAGTGCAATGTTGACCAAGGAAATCCTTCCATTCAGGAGTGACCCCATTTCTCCACCGATCCAGTTCCTAGTGCGTGTCTGTTTCAGAGGACAGCTCTGACACAAATTCATTGTGCCCGTGATTTTAACATTTTTTTATTCATTTGTATCCTACTTTTATTATTTTTACAAATAACTCAAGGCAGCAAACATACCTAATACTCCTTCGTCCTCTTATTTTCCCCGTAACAACCCTGTTTCATTTCACCAATACATTTGAAAATACAGGAAAGAACAATGCCACATCATAAAGAAGAGATTGAGGCTGTTTTTTTTTTAAAAAAAATGGCATACAGTAACACGACAGCACATTTTAAGGTTGTGACTGGATTCAGGGGAGGAAGATGATGCCGTGCTAGGACAGAGATTGATCTCTGTTCCAATCCATTATTTTAATTAGGAGTCTCTTTAATTTATATTGCCTCATTATTAAAACAAATGGATTGATGCCCCGTGCTCTCCTCGGACCTGATCAGGTAGCAACAAGAAACACAGAAATGGGAAATAAAAACAAATCTAAAAAACAAAACAGGATAATTGGGGAAATGTCAATGGAAGATTCCAATAGCAAAATTATCTTCTAATTTTACTTATTGCTGGTGGGGTTGTTTTTTTTCCCCAGCCTCAGTGACAGGATCGTATTTCCCAGAAACATCTCAGTGCAAGGCAGAATAAGAAAGTTGGGCCGTGTGATCACACCTGAGAATGTAACAAACCAAGAGCCATTTCGAAGTCCTAAAGTCTTCAGACCGGGGTCCCTTCAGCTTGGTTTCCGGGGGACGCGTTTAGGAGCTGAACAGCTGGCTCTAAATCAAGCAATGGTTCTTCTTTGGTTGATTTACCTTCTTTCTGCCTCTGCGCAAGGATCATGGCCCGTAGCAGCGGTGGATAGAGGACATACCGGACTTTTTCTTCTTCCACGGGAGGGGTAAATTTCTTAAAGGCTTCCTCCTCGTGTTTGGGTACCATGCGCCAGTCGTGGTACATTACTTTGTCTATTTCTTTCTCTTCGTTTTCGGGCTTGCCTAAGAAGCAATTGAGAAGAGGAAGAGAGAGGTCCTGATAAATGCAGGCAGGTCTTGCCAGGATGGAACACGCGGTGAAAAGACCGATTTGAAAGCATAGACCAGTGGTGGCGAACCTATGGCACGCATGCCAGAGGCAGCACTCAGAGCCCTCTCTGTGGGCATGTGCACCATGCCCCGGAGATGGCAACCTTCCCTCTTCAACCAGCCACCCTCTAACTCCCCGAGGTCCCACATGGCCGGGTGCATCCCAGCACCCATGCGCTCGCTGGCCTCTGTGTGCGGGGGCCGATGGTGTCAGGCAGCAGCTGCCCTGTCCCTGCCTCGCCTTGCCCTGTGACAATAGCACCCCTGCCCTGCCTTGCCTCCCCTCGCCTCACCCAGCAGGACGAGCCTCTTGCCCACCGCCCCACCTGCCAGAGACCCCCTGGATCTCCCCCAACCCTACCCAGCCCCCACAGGCATCCCTCCCCACGAGCAACATCAAGGAGATCACGCCCACTTTGGCCACACCCACCCAGTCTGCCATGACCACCACAGCCACGCCCACCTGGCACCCGGCGATAAATAAGTGGGTTTTGGGTTGCAGTTTGGGCACTTGGTCTCTAAAAGGTTCACCATCACTGGCATAGACTGCATGCGGTTGGTTTTACTTGTATTATGTTTCTGTAATTGTGTTTCTTTATATAATACACAATGCCACACATGATTGGACTGTACATTTTTATATAAAAATGCATAAAAAATTCTTTTTTGTTCAGAGTTGGGGGGGAGGGTTCGATACATCAGGAGAATCAAGTTAGGCATTTCTTAATTTTTGACCCCCCGAGCCCAAAAGATTTGGCCCCACTGCTCTCTCTCTCTCTCATGAAACCTCGTCCTTGCTAAAGGCTTCATCGTGAAATCTTCACCCATAAAAGCAAATCTTGCCTTACCTCTAAATGTCAAATATCCCCAGGCTTTTCCATGTTCCATTTTCTGTAACAAAGAACATCAAATGATTATAGTCCATTCAAGATGAAGGGAAGAGGGAGTGTCTGAATTTGAACCAAAACTAAAAGTCGATTTTCAAGAAATTCCAACCCAATTAAGGTTGTTAAATGAGGATTGCGCCTGCCCTTTGAACCATCTTGAAGCTCCAAACCTCCTTACTTTTTGTAAGAGCTTAAAAGAACTGGCTCTGCCTGTTGGCCTGGGATTCCAACTAAGGATTTTCACATTGGATGTGGTCAACAGATTTACAACAGATCCCACCCCCTCCTCTTCTCATCCTACTCCCTTACTCCCCATCTTGTTAGCGAGGTTGATTTTATTTATATCATCAGGTTGTGTGCAGTTTTATCTTTTAATATTGTAAGCCGACCAGAGTTACCATGTTATAAGACGGGCAGCTAATGAATTTTACAAATAAAAATAACATGAATGAATGAATAAACAACCTGTGTACAGGTAGTTCTCGATATACATCCATAACTGAGCCCAAAATTTATGTTGCTAAGCGAGACATTTGTTAAGTGAGTTTTGCCCCATTTTAAGACCTTTTTTGCCACCTTCGTTAAGTTAGTAACACAACTGTTAAGCGAATCTGGCTTCACCCTTGACTTTGCTTGTCAGAAGGTCCCAAAAGATTGATCACATGATCCCGGGACACTGCCAACCGTCATAAATATGAACCAGTTGCCAAGCACCTGAATGACCATGGGGGGATGCTGTGATGGTCGCAAGTGTGAAAAACAGTCATAAATCACTTTTTTTCAGTGCTGTTGTAACTTTGAACAGTCACCAAACTAATTGCTGTAAGTCGAGGACTCCCTGTTCTAGGATGCCTGAATTTTCCCTTTTCCAGCCAGTGGAAGCACTCACCTCAGCTGTATAATCCAGTTTTACTTTAGTAATGACCCAATAACAAGGCTCATCGTATTCCCATATCCAGGATTTGCGTGTGACCATCCTGCCGATACCAAAGAGGTGCAAGCGGGAGAGCAGCATAAAAAGCCGGTTCTCATTCCTCACATCCTCCCAGGCCAGCACAGGGAGGCGCTTGCCTGTGAAGGCCCGGGTCATCTTCTCGTAGTCCACCTCATAACGCTGGGAGTCACGAGGTCGATTTTTTAAAGCCCAGTATTCACGGATTTTCTTGGCCTTGGCTGCAATCGGGCGATATCCCTTGTAACGACCCATCG